>NW_007726355.1:0-1791 GCF_000696425.1 Galeopterus variegatus | reverse complement strand
CCGAGGGTTGCGATCCCGTTACCAGTCAGTAAAAAAGACAAAAAGGAAAAAAAAATTCTTCCGAGTTGAGTTTGAATGAATTTTATAATGCAGGGCAGAAAAAGACAGGCTATAAATATAACAGCGAGGGGTCCTAATACTGGCCATACCCAGGTGAGAAGTGAGCCTTGGAAAAAAGAGGAGAAATGATCAGGGCAGTTGGCTCTGAGGTCTGAGGCTAGGCTGGTGAGTTTGACAATATTGGTTTTTACTAGCCCCGACTCATTGATATAATAGCAACATTCTTCCCGGAGGAAGATGCAAGTGACGCCCTTTTCTGCCGTGAGGAGGTCTAATGCGCAGCGGTTTTGTAAGGTAACTTTAGCTAGGGAGGTGATTTGTCTTTGTAAGGCAGATAGAGATTCAGCTGTGGAGGTGAGGGCCTTTTGTAGTTTGTTATTAACATCTTGTACCGCCCATAAAGTATGTCCTAAGGCCCCGCCTGACAGGCCGGTTGCAACAATTGATGTTGTTAAGGACGTTCCCACTAGGACTGGGAGAAAGACGGCTCGTCGCTGTCTTGGGGGTTGATGAAAAAGGTGGAAAAGCTCTGCGTGGGAATATAAAGTTAGTTGGGGAACGACAGTGACTAGGTAGCAAGGGACGGAGGTATTAGGAAAGATAAAAGTGGAAAGGGTTCCATTACACCAAAAAAAAGGTGTCCAGTGGGGATGTTGTGTGGTTTGTGATGGTGGACCTTTTTGTGCAATGGAATGAAGAATGGGGTGAAGGGGTGGATGATCCCAGAAAGCAGTGATAGGACACCAGAGTGTGGTTGGGGGAGTCATCGGGGTCCCATAGAGGAACATCGGGAAGGCTGAGGGGTGTAGAGGAAGAATTGGAAGGGAGTGAGGTAATGTTTACAGGGACAGCAGCCAGAAGTGGGCATTGCAAAGGAAGCAATTGTTAGGAGGGGTGGAGTTGAAGAAAATCTGGTTAAGGAAGATAACGGTTTCAGAAATAATTTATTGCCAGGTGTAGACGGGAGAGCGCTGGTTGGCGATGTTTATCTTTGAAGAAAGGGTTTCTTCTTGCTGAGAAATGTGAGTATGTACAGCAGATAAGGAAACGGGATCTTTTCTGAAGATCCCATGTGCGGGAGATTTCAAATTGTCCGCAGGGGAGAGAGCCAACCCCGACGCTGCAGTAGAAAGATCCAATAACTATCCCAGCCCACCTGGGGTCCCAGGGGTCATGAATGAATAATTGAAATGTGTACCCATCCCGCCTGTTCCCAACCCGCTGAAAGATTGGGTTGTCTATTTGGGGCACCTTCAGATCATGAATCTGACACGACCAGTATGGGCACCCCCCATAAGTTTCCGGCCACCAGCGACAGTAATCTTTGGTTTGATCAAAAAGAAAACATAGATATGGGTATGAGGCTTGAGGGATTAATTTACTCCCTGTAAGGGGAATGGTAACGAGACTTCGGCATTCAGCTGGAGAACAATCCCCCATGGAAGGGAGTAGTGTGGTTTTACCTTGTTTACCTTGTTTTCCTGTAATAGTTTCTCGCACCATGAACCACCAAATGTACAGGGATTTAGAGGCACCTACTAGGCACAGTAAGAGAAACAGGATAATGTTAACAGGAGCGGTCAGTGTTCCTGTAATGGAGGGAGACTTGGGAGTCGGGGTAAACAGAGTTTGAGGGGGTTAGAGGGATTAGGAGTGCAGGCAAACGTTTCAGTTTCTTGAAAGGGTGTGTCTTGAACTTGCAGGGTACGCGTCGGTTCTGTGGAATCCGTT
>NW_007726354.1:792840-819361 GCF_000696425.1 Galeopterus variegatus | reverse complement strand
TCTTTTTTAAAAAAAAAAAAAAAAAAGGTAAATTGGTTTCACATTCTTCTTTCTCCCAGGCGCACCTCAGGCTCACTGCCTCTACTTTCTGCATCCTGGTCCATACTTGTCCCCCAACTCCTCCATGCTGCATCCTGGACTGCAGTGTCATTGATCCAGGGAGCCAGGCCAGGACAGGTGACTGGAGCAACCCAGACTCCACCTCAGTTGGGAGTGTGCCAGGAAGGCTGAGCCCCAGACACGGCTCTGCCAGTTGTGGGGAGGGAGAGGACACAAGGGAACTGAAGGAGCCTTTGTAGCTTCTAGAAGCTTCCCCTAGGGAAGAAACCATGCCTGACACTTGGGCTTCCCCCAAAGCTATCTTGCAAATAAGCACTCCTGAACCGACCTGTGAGTCTACCCACTGACAGTGACCATTTGTGATTCCCAGATGCTCCTGGCTCAGATTACAGAATGAATGAAGCCTGCAGGCACTACTGCAGGAAGGTTACCCAAAGAATTAAGGCCACCCCATTGCCTACTGCCCTTAGGAAGAGGCCTGCCACTCTTCATAGAGTGTTTGCTGGATTTGCTGTGCATGTCACTGTCACCTGGAGGTAGGTGGGGGGTGTCACACTGACCCAGTGGAATATCCGAAACACCACAGCATGGGGAGTCGGTCCTGACGGGTCAGGAACCCAGGCTGTGGAAGATTCCCAGTGCATGTGCCTTGGCCTTCAACAAGGCCAGGCCATGGAAGAGCCTGCCTGATTCCAGCCTGGCCAACCTCAGAGCTGTGACTACCCACAGGCACTCCGTTAAGGCTTTGCAGTGACATAGGAAAGCCCAGCAGGACAGGAATTCTTCACTTTCAGAAGCAAACATATGAGCTTCCTGGTTGAGTACTGATGTTCTCTTCTTAAATTCTACCTGCAAAGAGCAGGGAAAGAAAGGACCTACTCCCACAAAGAATGGCAACTACACAGCTCTCGTGCTGGTTTTTAAAAAGTTAATCTTGAGGGCCGGCCTGGTGGCGCACTGCTACAGTGCGCTGCTTGGGAAGTGCAGCGGCGCTCCCGCTGAGGGTTCGGATCCCACATACAGACCGGTTCCCACTCACTGGCTGAGCGAGGCGTGGGAGCAACACCGAGGGTTGCGATCCCGTTGCCGGTCCCGGTCCGGTACAGGCGTGACATTGAGGGTTGCGGTCTGTTGCCGGACATGAAAAAAAGACAAAAAAAAAATAAAAATAAAAAAATAAATAAAATACGGGCCGGCCCGGTGGCGCACTGGATAGTGTGCCGCTTGGGAAGCACGGCGGCGCTCCCGCCCGAGGGTTCGGATCCCACATATAGACCGGTTCCCGCTCACTGGCTGAGCGAGGCGCGGGAGCAACGCCGAGGGTTGCGATCCCATTGCCGGTCCCCGGTCCGGTACGGGGGCAACACTGAGGGTTGCAATCCATTGCTGGACACAAAAAAAGACAAAAGACAAAATAAATAAATAAATAAATAAATAAATAAATAAATAAATAAATAAATAAAAGAAAAGTTAATCTTGAACTAATTTTAAACTGAAAAGAATAATACAAAGAACATTTTGCAACATTGGTTCCTTGGCTTCTCTCTCTCTATATATATATACATATATATACACACATATTTTTTACTTAATTTTTACCAAACTATGAATGTAAGTCCCATATCCCTTTATTCCTAAACACTTGCATATTATCTCCTAAGGGCAAGAAGATTTTTCTATGTAACTACAGAATCATTTCCATATTCAAGAAATTTAACATTGATACAGTATTATCTAATATAGAGTCCATATGTAAATTTTGCTAATAGCTCCAATGACCTCTTAATGTGAGTTTTTTTTTCCAATTAAGAATCCAGTCCTGGGCCGGCCCGTGGCTCACTTGGGAGAGTGCGGTGCTGATAACACCAAGGACACGGGTTCAGATCCCTATATAGGGATGGCCGGTTAGCTCACTTGGGAGAGCGTGGTGCTGACAACACCAAGTCAAGGGTTAAGATCCCCTTACCGCTCATCTTTAAAAAAAAAAAAGAAGAAGAAGAAGAAGAAGAATCCAGTCCTGAATAATGGATTGCATTTAGTTATTGTCCACCCCCAAAACAATATGTTGTAGCCCTAACCTCCAGTACTTCAGACTGTGACCATAATTGAAAATAGGGTCTTTACGGAGGTAAGTTCAAATGGAGTCATTAGGAGCCAGCTTGTGGCTCACTCAGGAGAGTGTGGTGCTGATGACACCAAGGCCACATGTTCAGATCCCATATAGGGATGGCCAAATCAAGAGTTAAGATCCCCTCACTGGTCATCTTTTAAAAAGAAATAAAAGATAATGTAAAATGGAGTCATTAGCATGGGCTCTAATCCAACGACTGGTATCGTTATAAAGAAGGGGAATTTGGCTGGCTGGCTGGCTCAGTTGGTTAGAGTGGGGTGTTAATAACACTAAGGTCAAGGATTAGAATCCCCTGACTAGCCAGCTACCAAAAAAAGAAAAAAAGGGAAATTAAATGGAGACAGATACAGAGGGAAGACAATGTGAAAAGACACAGAGAGAAAAACAGCCAGAAGAGCAGCCTGGAACAGATCCTTCCCTCACAGGCCACAGAAGGAACCAACCTGCCGACATCTCAGTGTCAGACTTGCAGCCTCCAGAACTGGGAAACGTACATTTCTATTGTTTGATCCACGCAGTTTGTGGTTCTTTGTTATAGCAGCTCTAACAGCCAAATATAGTTGTCATGTCACTGGCCCTGGAGTCGCAGGACAGCCACCCAGGAAAGAGTTCCCTCTCCCAGGAACCATAGACCAGCTGGCTTTCAGAGCAAGTTCTAGGCATCCAGAGCACTGACTAGGTGGGATCCGGGTGGATTTTCCCCTTTAAACGCCCACCAGCAGCACGAGCCCTTGGTGAACCCAGAGGGCACCAAGACATGGACCCAAAAAGGGAAGCAGAGAAGAGGAAGGGACCACGTGGGGGTGTCCAGGAGGCTCCCTGGGTGTGGTGATGTTGTCCTGGATTTTCTAGAGTAGACAGGTTTCAAGTTTGCAGAAGGAATGGTTGAAATGAAATTCCCTGGCACCTTTCTATTGGCCAAATATCCCTGCGGCTGCCTCTTGCTGAAGCCTGGGGTATCCCTGGCAGTTGGGCCTTGAGGAGGAAGGAAATAAATAGCTGCTCTCTGAATAGGCTCTGTCGGAGAAACGTGAATACCCGGCTCTGTTCACTGCAGGGAGACCAGGACCTCAAATCTCCAAGGCCCAACCAGGAACTATGCAAGTGGTTCCTTTTCCAGAAAGGCCACTCGCAAGACACACAAGGCATCCGAGTCCCAGGAACACATGGTGTGGTTAGAGGCTTATTCATCACCCTGGGGCTTAGGAGAAGGGCATGCCCCACAAAGGCATCGACAGTAGGACTGAGCCCAGGAACCACAAGAGGCTCAGGGTGCTACTATGAGCTTCGATCCTAGATCTGAACAGGCTAGAATGTCAAAAACGTAAGATTTGGGGCTAGGAGAGGGAACACAAGCCAACACTGAATCACTTTGAACCTTTAAACCAAGATGTTTCAACCTCCACACTATTGGCATTTGGGATTAGATAATTCTTTATTGTGGGGGCTGCTCTGTGCATTATGGGATGTTTAGCAGCATCCATGGTCTCTACCCACTAGCTAACAGTAGCTTCCCCTCCCCCAGATGTGACAATCCAAAATGTCTCTAGACTTTGTCAAATGTCCCGTTGGGGGACAAAATCTCCCTCAAAGGAGAACCACCACTTTAGATAAAAGTAAAATCTGAGACTCATTCATTTTTTTGCCATTACCTGAAATTTTACACAAAGGCCTAAATGACCCAGTTAAAATTCCAGGATCTGAGCCCCACTGTTAGGCTGAAGCGAAGCAAGGAGGCAATTAATTACGTGTTGCCTGACTTGCTTCTTCTTAGGCAGTCAGCTTCCCTTCCTCTCCACTGTGTGAATTGTTGCTGTGCAGGGCAGAAACAGCGGCTGGTCCACCTCAGAGCTGGCTGCATTTCAAAAATGGCTGGGAGGACTCTCATGGGGCTTTCCAAGCTTAATTAGCTCATGTTTGTAAAGTTCCTTAGGAAGCCTAGGCCAGGATACTATGGGAAGTCCAAGTTACTAGGATTCTCCCACACTCTGAAAAAGAACATTCCCGCATAAAAAGGCTGGTAGAGCCAGAAAAGAGCTCACGGGAGAGTGTATGTGAATATCAAAGGGTCCTTGTGAGCTGCATTTGAAACCATAAAGAAAGAGAGAAATACTTTCCAACTTTCTGGCCCTCCTCCTATTCTCTAGAGCAGGAAATTATTTAAAGCATTTCCTGAACAGCTGAAGTATGTTAGAAACCTGCTAGCATTCTCTACATTATTAGCTCCAGGAAATGGACGCCGAAGAATTTCTTTGCAACAAGAAACTATTTGAGCTCTGCTGCCCATTTCTACCTGAAGGGGCTGGATACTTTCACTCTGGGAACTGGAGAATACAGTCTTCTTAGATCATCCTGATGTCCAACTCGGTGTTGTAAAGAACACACCCTGGAAGAGAATTCTTGTTATGTACATATACATGAAGAATTCTCTACTGATATATATGTATATATACATTAACATATACAAGCGTACTTCCAAACGTTCATGGAAAGATTTGTATTATCTTTTAATTCTATTTTTCCACAAACTTTTTGAAATACCCTCAAAAAGTTTTTTTGAAGTACGTATAAATACAAACACACATATGGAAAAAAGAGAGAGGGAAACATAGAGAAAGAGAGGCAGAAACCGAGAAAGAATTAAGTTCTTTGCAAGGTAATTTAGCAATGTCAGTGATAGCTGAGTAATTATCTAGTTATTCTCACTTAATCTCAGGGTGGGGTAAGAATGAGGTCAACCTCTTCTGTTTTAGGCAGAATTCTAGAACATGCAACAAAAGGAAACTGCTTGGCCCCATCCCACCTCTACAGATTTGTTCTCTCCAAGGCCTGTGCATAAATCTCCCAGGGCGGGGGTCCCTGCAAGCCAAGTGTGAACCTCCCAAGCGAATCCGTGTGGGGATGTTGAGGGGTCATGGGAGTGGAGCCATCTGTAAGGCAGCTGTGACTTGGGCTGGCAAATTCCTCAGGTCTCCTGTGAGAAGGGCACGTATGATCACAACAGCAGAAACAACAGAGGAAAATGGCGACTGTTACCTCCAGAGCAGAGAGCAAAGCCTTGAAAGGTTCCTGTTGCTGAGGACAAGGACAGATCTGATTATGCTGGCAAAGGCCTTGCAGAGTCCGGGCCTCCTAACCACAGTTACCAGCCATTCCTCCTGCGGCGCAGAGCTCCAATCCGACACTTAGGAAGTGTGGGCCTTACCTGTCAGACCTGGCTGTCAGGGGGAGGATGAAAGCCAAACGTGTCCCGTTGTTACTGCCCACCCTCAGGGGACTTCAGGGAAAACGGACTCGAGGATGGAGAGAAATACGGGTACAAACCCCTGCTGTCTTCTCTTTCTGGGGACAGATTTTTAGCGTGTTTCATCATACTTTTTGGAATGAACGTCAGCCACGTGCCATCTTTCAGGGACAGTGGTTAAAACTCCTGTTCAGCTAGAGCTCTTTAGTCAAATTACAGCTAAATTCATTGGTGGAAAGTCTTAACCTACCACATGAAGCCAACTCAAATGGTGACATTAAAGAAAAATCATATTACAAATATGTAGAAAGTGAAAGGATCTACACCTGAAGCTTGTAGTATTTTAAAGGTAGCTCTACCTTTGAGAACCTAATTTTCACCAGGCTATGTATGAGCCACTTTCTTAGAAGAGCACAGGAGCGTATTTAACAGTAAACTTTGTATACAATTTCAGAGGTTCAGTGGCCCCATAACCTATCCTGGATCTCAGGTTACTCAGGTTAAGAATTCCCATCTGTATTAGTTTCTATTGCTTATAACAGAATACCTGACACTGGGTAATTTATAAAGAAATGAAATTTATTTCTTACAATTTGGAGGCTGGGAAGTCCAAGGTGCAGGGAACACACCTGGTGAGTGCCTTCTTCTACAAGGACACAGAGGGTCTCATGGCAAGAATGGGCTGAGTAAGAGAGAGCTAACCTGCTCACTTGCTCTCCTGTTAAAGCCATCAGAACTATGCCCCGTTAGCACTCATTAAACCATCAATGGATTAATCCATTCAGGAGGGTACAGTCCTCACAATCTAATCACCACTTAAAGGCCCCACCTTTCAATTATCATAATAGGATTTCCCACCCTCTTAACACTGTTAAAATAAAGATTAAGTTTCCAATACTTGAACTTTTTTTTTTAAAAGATGACTGGTAAGGGGATCTTAACCCTTGACTTGGTGTTGTCAGCACCACACTCACCCAGTAAGCGAACCGGCCATCCCTATATGGGATCCGAACCTGTGGCCTTGGTGTTATCAGCACCACACTCTCCCAAGTGAGCCACAGGCTGGCCCCTCCAATACTTGAACTTTTGAGGGACACTTTTAACCCATAGCACTATCCATGCCAAAATGTACAATTCAATGATGGGATTTTGGGGTTTTTGTTATTTTGTTTGGGGGTTTTTTGGTGGCTGGCCAGTACAGGGATCAAACCCTGAACCTTGGTGTTATCAGTACCATGTTCTAACCAACTGTTAGGTTATTTTAATCTCTGTGATATTGTGTTTTTCAAATTTTCTAAAATTAGTATTACTTCTGTAACTAAGAAAAGTTATTTTTAAAAGCTGCAAGAAAGGAAGGAAGGAAAGAAGGAAAAAAGAAGAAGAATAAGCTTCCTGCTCACTAAGTTAATGATCACAGAGTGACTGATGTGAGAGATGGGGCAAGAATAAAGTGGGGTTACAGTCATTGGTCACCTAAAACTTTGGTCTAAGCCAAAAGGACAAAAAAGGTGTTCTCATTTCTACATGTTTTTCTACATTTCTCCTATATTCCAACAGATTTGCTAAAACGTAATATGTATTTTTTGCTTCTACAATCAGGAGCTGCCTTCTGTGTATTATACCTTTTCAACTAATCCTTCCTCATATTCCCTTGTTTTCATGGATAAGTTTCCAATATTTCTGCCTAAACTTGTTTGAGCTCTAAACATAAAAGCTTCTTTTTTTTTTTTTGTCTTTTGTCTTTTTCCGTGTCCGGCAACGGATCGCAACCCTCAGTGTTGCCCCCGTACCGGACCGGGGACTGGCAACGGGACTGCAACCCTCGGTGTCGCTCCCGCGCCTCGCTCAGCCAGTGAGCGGGAACCGGTCTGTATGTGGGATCCGAACCCTCGGGCGGGAGCGCCGCCGCGCTTCCCAAGCGGCGCACTATTCAGTGCGCCACCGGGCCGGCCCGAAAGCTTCTTAAGAGTAGAAGATACAACTTTGTTGCTGTCCTTTTTTTTTGGCAGCTGGCTAGTACAGGGATCTGAACCCATGACTTTGGTATTGTAAGGCTGTGCTCTAACCAACTGTGCTAACCGACCAGCCCTGTTATTGTCTTAACAGTTGAGCATTTGTTCATTCAAGGAGTTTCATAACACTAATAAATAAGGGTCTATCAGTTGTTTATACTGACAAGCTTCTAAGCAAACCATTGCCAAGTTGGACTTGGGTGGCTCAGATGACTGTTCTCAGGGCCAGTAAGAAGGTAGATGAGGAAATGCTCTAATTATTCCGTCCAATAGATTTAAGAGAAAGGGAAACAGGGGCTGCAGGAAGAGAACACTCTCACTGGGACAGCTGCTCCACGAACGTCATGGTAGGCCTTCCTTAGGCCAGTGCTGCTGCTCAGAAAGCTTTGTCAAGCCTCTAAAAGCCCTAAAAGGCTGACAAAACATCCCACTTTTAGGTAGAATCCTATCATTGAGAGTGGAAACAATCTAGTGTGGTGATCTCATGTTAATTTTCATCTGTGATTGATAAGAAAAAAAAAAAGGAAGAGTAATAGACTTAGCCTAGTCGATAATGTGTATTAAAACAGGGGTTTATGGAAGAACTAAAAGACATCTTTGTTGTTAAAAGGTAGGGAATAGCTGTAATACTTACCCGGGATATTTGTATTAGGTAGAAATAAGTATCAGTGTCTGTACTTTCTTTCACGCCAGGGACTATGCTGCTTTAACTGCCCCAAAATCATTCACTGACATATGGAAGAGGCAAAATTTGAACTCAGGCAGATCTGGCTTCTAAATACTAGCCCATTCCACTGCACCACACCATCTCCCAGAACTACAATTTATGATTGTAAAAAGCCTTGGAAGAATGCATGAACTGATCAATTTAAAAGGGTTTGGTGCATGCAACTCCCACACAGTGTTATGAAACTGTCCCAAGCATTTAGGAGAAACTGGGCGTTTAGAGACACCAGAATTATGCTTTCAAACTATGCCAGCAACATGCCATTCAACATACAAATGCTCAAAATGAAATTGCACTTCTGCCCTCAAAAAACCCTACTTGATAGCTTGGGTGTTTTTTATCATCTTTATTAGATGGGGTTATGAAACTTAAGTCCTTAATGTTGGTAAAACACTTTTCACTAACACTTTCCCTTGGGGGTGGGGGTACTTCATGATTTGGCCAGGATTTGTTCATCACAAATTAGGTCAACAGCCCAATCTCAAAAGAAAGCACCATTAATGACATGTTTCAAGGGTTTCCAAATCAGTCTGCTGGTTTTGGCAAGCTTCAGCAAGAGGAGGGAGGTAAGGAGAAGCCAGCTGCACTTCCCTAATGGCCTTCTGAACTTGGGTCCTGTGTCAAGGTTTCCAACTGCCCATACTAACAAAACTGAAGATTTTGCCCTCACTGCTATTGATAGCATGGAAAGCAACACACCTCTTTGGTGAACACAATTTTAGTTTTAATTGACCTGGTTCTGACAAGCTTTAAAAAAAAAAAAAAAAGGAGCAATTAAAGAGGCCAAATGCTGAAGCAAAAATCTTATTTAACAATGAGGATTTACAATAACAAGAAATTATCCCAAGTTCTTAACCTTTCAGTGATGATGCCGCCACAGAAAGGTTGAGGGGAAAAAAAACAACCTTAAAATATAGAATGTTTATTTCACTTTGCTCGAAAACAGTCAAGTAGCTTGATACAACTAAAGCCAAGATACAATGTAGCAATTTAAAAAATCAATACTGATGTTCAATCATTTAGTGATAGTGTTACCCTCTAAAGATTAGTGCAACAAGCAAAATACGTTAGCAGTTTTTACTTTGATGATTGCCTCGTGAAATTAGAAATGTTACCTTCCCACCCTCACTTACCTACCACAACAAACATAAATATGAAACAGGTACAGGCTAAGATGAATAATTTATTAGTCTTAAATGAGTCAAGTGAGATTTAAGACTGCTGGGAAGCTAAAAATTTTGGTGCATTAATAAATTACTAGCCACACCGGCCTGTGCCAAAAAAACAAAATAAAATCACCAGCAATTTAGACATTATTACTTTATGAAAGAGGGAAAAGTTGGTGGCCATATAGTGTTTTTATCATGACTTTTAAAAATCAAGCTAGTTATCTCTCTACTGGCCAGCCCTCAAAAAAGTAAAAATACAAATAAAAATAATAAAATCCAACTGGTTATTAAAAGTCATCCTCAAAGATACAAAATTTTACCCACAGATAAGTTAAATAAAAACATCCAAATACCTGTATGGATTCTAACAACTCCAAGAAAACTAGCACACTAGTAAGAATTTTATCTAAAATATGAAAAATGTATTTTTGGAAATCAGCTATCTCCTGTCCATTACCTCACTATTGGGTCATGCCTTTAACAGTCCAGACCTCACACTTTTTATCAACATGTCTATTACACTAGTCCCTCTGAAGCCATTAAGCTCCCCCTATCTTAAAGCAAAAACCTAGGGTGTCAAGTTTTACTTCTATATTATCTTTTCTCAAACTGAAGACTTCTGGATCTGGTATCCAAAAGGGACTCAAGCTGGGGAAAGGAAGAGAGGAGCAAGAAGTAGGTGGGAGAGGGCAGTCTGTAGAGCCACAGTTTTGTTACTTCTCTTCCACCTCCCTTTTATAGGAGCCTTTGTACACAAACAGCTGAGAAAGTGACCAAGGTCTCCATGCAAAATGCCCTACATTTGTAAGGACCACGAGGTTTCGTGTTCCCCACATTAGCTGTGGGAAGTGCTTCAACTAAGCATGAGCCAGTGTTCTCTAGTTCTGCACCCAACAAGATAAGCACTAAACACTGTTCCATGATGGGAACTTTAAAATCCTGTTATCTGCAACAGGCAAACTGCATTTTATGTGTCCTGAACTTGGAAGGTATAGCCTTCAGAGGTAGTTTCTGGCACATTTTGATCTTCCTCTTCCTAAAAATATTTAAAAACAATAATATAATTCCATAAATATGGCACATTTCTAAATAGCAGCCTGCCTAGAAGTCTATATTTACTCTTAAGGTCTTCATTTGTATATTTCATCTTTAATCTTATACCGTATTCTACTATTTGACATAGGGAGGGAGGGCTTGCTGAAACTTGGCGAGTTTGTGAATGCCTGAATTAAGGAATGCTACTACAGTAACAGAAAAATAAGTTGAGATTTTTCTTCTACATCTATCACTTTTCAGTTGGCAAAGGAAAAGACTGTTTACTAAGCCCAGAGTTTGGTCGTGGGGCTGCCCACCTCTCCATCAACTCCTACAATGACATCCACAGACTTATTCAAGATACTCTAAGATTCCCAAGGCTGTTCATTTAAAAGTAAACTGGTGACTTCTAAAATCGCAGGTTAAAAAGATCTGTATTATCATCAAGCCACACATTAGAGGAACAAATAAGTACATCATGTCCTACGTACACTGACATTTTGCTATAGTTTAACAAGGGTACAGGGCCCATTTTTAAAAATATTAGGGGAAAAAAAAAAGATGGAAAAAAACCTTTTGCATTTGACCTTACATGTGTGTTTTCCAAGTTGCTGTTAATATCACCATCCATTACTCACCTCTACAGAGAAATACTTCTCAATCAAGTTTAATGAAGCCTTGTATACAGACTCATTTTCATGGTTTTGTAGAGCTTCAATTTTGTCCAAGCCTCCACATTCTTCAATCATTATACTAAGTTTCTCAGTTTCACCTAGTTTCTCAGCAGCCTAAAAAAAAAAAATTCCAAGTTTACTAGCCTACACTCTGAATTTTCTATTTTAATGAAGAAAATATATCCATAATATGAGTATTAATATGTATCAGACAGAAATAAGCACTTAGTTCCACTTTACATTCTTTTTGAAACTCAAAGTGATCAGATCTATACCTCCCCTTAGCAACTACTCTTCAACTATAGCTTTCAGCCACAGAGATCTTCGAATAGCTTTCAACTTTTTCTGTGCATCAAAATCATCTGAGCAACTTTAAAAATAACACTACATTCAGGTTCAATTTGTCTGCTATGGGAACAGGGAATTATAATCTTGTAAAAGCATCTTAGATAATCCCAAAGTGTAGGCAAGGTAGAGAACCATTGTCTAAGGGTAAAGATGGCCTATGGGGTGCTAAAAACAAATTTCCCTGACTGGGGGCCAAGCCCGTGGCGCACTCGGTAGAGTGCGGTGCTGGGAACGCAGCAGCGCTCCCGCTGCGGGTTCGGATCCTATATAGGGATGGCCGGTGGTGCGCTCACTGGCTGAGCGCTGGGCGGCTGGTCTCAAAAAGGACAAAAAAAAAAAAAAATTTCCCTGACTGGGATATTTGTTAATATTATTAAATATTTATTAGGTATAAGAATGGTATGCAGTGTTAAAACACCAAGGTCAAAGGCTTAGATCCCTATACTCGCCAGCCAACCCCCCACCATTCCCCCCCCCCAAAAGAATGCTATGTATGGAGGTTAGATTTTTTTTTTTTAACGCCCTCAACTTTTAGGAGATACATAAATATTTACACATGAAATAACTGATTTGCTTCAAAATAACTTAGGGGATTAGGTGAGAAGAAGTAGGAAAATTGGCCACATAGCGACAATTTACACATGGTAATAGAAACACCAGTGTTCATTAACCCAGACTCAACTTCTTTATGTAAAAATTTCCAGAATCAGAAGTTTAAAAGTTGATGAGTAGGGCTTATCTACCATCGATCACTATGACAAAATGCCATAAGCTGGCAAGCTTGGATCAACTGAGGATGGAACCACAAGAAAAATTAGATAGCTCATTCAACTTTCATTTCACCAGGGGCTAGCAGTTAGCTTAGGTGGTTAGAACGCAGTTTTTTTTTTTTTTTTTTTTAAAGATGACCGGTAAGGGGATCTTAACCCTTGACTTGGTGTTGTCAGCACCACGCTCAGCCAGTGAGCGAACCGGCCATCCCTATGTGGGATCCGAACCTGGGGCCTTGGTGTTATTAGCACCGCACTCTACCGAGTGAGCCACGGGCCGGCCCTAGAACGCAGTTTTGTAAAACCAAGCAAGGTCAAGGGTTCAGATCCCCATACTGGCCAACCACAAAAAAACAAACAAAACAAATTTAATTTCACCAGAATTCAGTATGAACTTGGGGTATTAAAAGATCACTGACAAAATAAATAGGTATGAATAGTCACCACATAAGGACTTGACTTTGATTCAGGTCATGTCATCCACTTAATTCCTTTATCTCTCTTATAATCCCTGTCACATCTTTATCAAGAGCGTGGCCCACGTAAACAGGCTGATTCTGTGGCCTACTAATGACTAAATAGTAAACTGATTATCAAGCCCATATTCAAACAAATGCCACCCTGTTAGGACTTACCTGAAAGATATTTAAAATGGCATCCAGAATAACCAGAATAATTTTGATATCTTTCACAGTTAAGAGGTTCATCAACGGTTCTATTATGCCACAATGAACGAGGTATACAATCTGTTCAACTGTTCCACCACTTGTATAGTTGGTCACAGCCCATACGGCTTCCTTTTGTGTCTTAAAGTCTGCCTAATTAACATAAGGAAATGGTTTTATTTCAGAATAGTTGTATGAATAAGATTCCAAAAGTGCTGATTTACAAAAACAGTGACTAAAACTGGCAACTGGTTCTATCCAACCTTAAGTGAAACGGGTTACAAGCTACTACTGAGCAAAGGACTTTAAGTAGAAGCCAATATTGCACATTAAGAATCTTATCAAGCACAGCTTGTCTGTAAATACTAACAATCACTTGATTAAATCCTAAGACTTCATTACCTTGGAGAGGACACTGACAAGGAATGGGACTAATCCATGATTCACAACTTGCTGTATCTGGTCCTGACGGCCAGCTGTGATGTTTGACATTGTCCATGTAGCTTCCTTTTGAATATTAGTTTTAGGGTTAGTTAGCAGGCTGGGAAAGATGGCAAGTGCTCCTGCATCTATCACAACCTGAGTCTGTTCATCTGTTCCAGTAACAATATTCCCTATGGCTCTTAGTGCAGGAGTCTGAAAAAGAAAAAAAAATATTGATGTTGGCAGCCACCTCTTTTTCTCCAGCACTGCTCAAAAATTCTATACCCTAAAAGTTTATAAAAACTTTATACCATCTTACCTAAAAGACAAGTAAGAGGCCCATCATGGCCTGAAATAGGCAATATTTCAATATCGTTATCAATTGATTATACTCCTTGTACTTTATATTCCAATCTAAAATTTAACAGCTTACCACAATTGGCAATTCAGTAGCTCCTAGAAGCTTCACAAGTTGGGGCACAACTCCTGTTTTCACAACCATCTCAATCCGTTCATTTGGACCATCGGTAAGGTAAGAAATAGCCCATCATGTATCTGCTAATACTTCTGGATCATCATGATGCAGGAGACGAACTAGAGTGGGAAGAATCTGCTCAACAGCATCTAATGGTGGTGCAGGATTCTTGTTGCGACAAAGGTTTGAAAGAGTCCAGGTAAGATTACGTAGGTAACCACACTGGGGGACAAGAAAAAACCAATGATGTGAGGTCCTGTCTTCTGAGGAGGTGGGGAAAATTAGAATCAAGAAGTGAATAACTTAAGTTAGTAACTTACTGCTAAAGATGACATATCAGGAACTGCAAGAAGAGCCAACAGTGGGTCGACTGCACCATACTTGATAACCAAGTCTCGGAAAACTGAGCCATCACCTAAAAGAAAGCAAGATTAATCCTATCTATTTGTCCAGCACCATCAATGTTCAGTGACTAAATGCACCAGCAGAAATTCCCTAACTTACTTAGATGCCTCTGGTGCCTTTTTTAGATTCCACTTTCATCCCTAACAAGGGCCTGAAGCAAGCTCAAAAAAAAGTGAAACACAAAGGTCACCATTACCTATAACAAGGCCCTTCTTCTCCCAACCTTACTACGATTTGATTGATATTTAATCAAAAGAACTGTAAGTACCTGCAATGTTTCCTAGAGCCCATACAGCTTGTTCACTGATGTGAGCATGCGGAGATGCCAACAGGGAAATGAATGCTGGGATAGCACCTCCATCCACCACAGCCTTGGTCTGTTCTGATGTCCCAGAAGCAATGTTAGTGAGCGCCCATGCCGATTCAAACTGAATGGGACTACAATCCGTTCTGCCCAAGAAGGACACAAATTTTGGAATCAAACCAGCCCGGATAATATTGTCAATGGGGGGCTGTTTCTCCCTAGAAAGCAGTTTCCTAAGTGGAAACAAAAAGAGAAAGAAAAGTCGGTGATTAACAAAGAAATCTGTGTGAAAAGCAATATAAAATGCAATTAAGAGTTTAGACCTTTAGACAACCTCTTAAGTTAAGCACTAAATGCTGAGACAATCCTGGAACTTAAAAGAAGCTGAACAGATTACTTGCAAGGTGCTATATATGTGGTATGATTAACTATTTTTTTCTGAAAATTGAAGTATTACCAGCAATGTAGACAGCCCTCCTCTCTCCATCCCTGCAAAAACCTACTATAGATCTTGTCACTTTTCTGTTGCTGTTGTTATTGCTGTTTCTGTTTTTGTTTTTTGGTGGCTGGCTGGTGCGGGATCTGAATCTTTTTACCTTGGTGTCATAACACCATGCTCTAACCAAATGAGCCAACCCAACTGGCCAGCCTCTTGTCACTTTTTAAAAAACTTCTGACCTGACAGGCTTATGCTCTCATTGTTAATTTGTGTTTCCCTGGCTGCTGGTGAGGTTAAACATCTTTTACACGATCATTTGCAATTTGGATTTTTTTTTTTTTTTTTTTGCCCATTGTCAAGCTATAGAAATTATTAATCCTTCCTGTTATGGATATCACAAATATTTACAAATGGTGGGAGGTAAACATCTAAATATATATATTTTCTAAATGGACCTACCAACTCTAATTGAGTATTTCCCTGCCAGTGAGGTGAAATGCCTTTTTGATAAAAACTTTATTATTTTTCTTTTTTTTTTTTGGTCTTTTTCCATGTCCGGCAACGGATCGCAACCCTCAGTGTCGCCCCCGTACCGGACCAGGACCGGCAACGGGATCGCAACCCTTGGTGTTGCCCCCGTGCCTCACTCAGCCAGTGAGCGGGAACCGGTCTGTATGTGGGATCCGAACCCTCGGCGGGAGCGCCATCGTGCTTCCCAAGCGGCGCACTAGCGCAGTGCGCCACCGGGCCGGCCCAAAAACTTTATTATTTTTCTTAAAAAAATACACCAAAAGGTAAACAGTGATTATCACTGGGGGTGGGGTTTTAGGCGATTATAAAAAATATAGTTAAAGTTTCATCTAAGGGGAGATTTTAATATGTCAGGCCTATGAAAAAGAAAAAAAATTTTTTTTAATTAAAAAAAAAAAAAATAGGCCTATGGCTGCCTTAACCTTTACACTTTACTCGCACCATATGTCTGTCCCCTTCCTGCTGAAAAAATCTAAAAAGGCAAATTAGCAGACAAGACTTACCTAGCAGCTTGAGTAGCTTGGAGCTGGTTTTCCAAATTGTTGCTATTTATGCCTTTGACAATGTCCTCAACAGACCAATTTACAGTGCCCTAAAAGAAAAATTATCATTTTTAAGATTAAATACAAACAATAAGATCCATGCTTGTCACTGTAAAGACATTTTTTAGGTTTACAGTCAGTTACTAAAAGGTTAACCCAATATTTAATTTTGCCTGTTAAATATTCAATGTTTTATAAGTAGAACAGTTTCCAAATTTGGTGTCATGACTCACTGGAGTCTCAAGTTATGGAGTATTCAAGAATTTATCACTAAAAAAGGTAGCTGTGAACCATTTAAAAAATGAACAGAGCACACTGAAGGTTATTCCTACATCAGTCTCAATCACTTGCACTCAGATATGCTTTAGGGGAGAAAGAGATAATAAAGTTATAGGCAGTGTGCTAGGGATTTTCATACCTAAGGTTGTAAGTCTATGCATTTCCATGGTAGAGTGCTGCAAACATAAATGCTGTATGTTGTGAATCACAGTAGAGAGGTTTGGGAACCAGTCTTACCTTAATTCAAAAAGACAGTCTCCATTTCTCACTAGGAGTTTACAACCTAACAGAAAATTTGACAAGCAGATAAATGCCATATAACAAACGGTATATATGTGCAGTGTTATACAGCATTTACTCTCCATTTTTGGTGCAGAACTAGGGACCTACAGAGAAGGGAGTGTCTTTCCTGCTAGGCAGACCAAAGAGTGCTATAAGAAGAAGACTTGAGGGCCGAGCCCGTGGCGCACTCGGGAGGGTGCGGCACTGGGAATGCAGCGGCGCTCCCGCCGAGGGTTCGGATCCTATATAGGGATGACCGGTGCCGCTCACAGCGCTCACTGGTTGAGCGTGGTGTGGCCGGTCTCAAAAAGGACAAAAAAAAAAAAGAAGACTTGAAAATTATTACTCTACAAAGAGCACATACACAGCATTGAATGGAAAAAAAAAAAAAAGGTAAATGTGGAGTGGTAAATATAGGAAAGCATAATGTGGGAAAAACAAGATGTAGGAAAATGCCAAGTATCTTTGAAAGATGAAAGAGATAAATGTGAAAATCTCAGATGGGTCTAATTTATGGAAGGCCTTCATGGAGTATGGATGTTAAGCAGAGAAAGAATATGTCTGAGGCTGTACTTTAGGGAAAATTTTAGGAAAATTATGTGCATATTAGGAATATAGTATATGGCACAGAATGAAGGGAAAGATAAATTAGGAGGCTACTGTAAATATTTCAGGAGGAAAAAGACCTGAACAAAGCTGGTAACAAAAACAAAAAATAGACATCACCAAAAAAAAAAAGGCAGAAATAAGCCAGGAAGTGGTTGGTTCTGGACACATTAACTTTCAGTTAACATTGGACTGGTCAGGTCAGATCAAGGTACACAGCTAGTGTAGAAATGCAGAGAAACCTAAAAAGACGTTGGAGTCAGCTTCAGTAGATTATGGAAGGTGGGCAGAAAAGAACACAACCCATCAGAATTACTAATTGAGAGTAGAAAAGAAGATCGTCACAGATTTGATAGTTAAAATCATAAGACCAAGAATATTTTAAATTTCTAAGAAAAGCACATATTGATTTTCCAGGTTTACCATAATTCATAAACTAAGTTATATTTACCTGGTTGTTGCGGTTTTCCTGCAGTGGAGATGTAGCATCGTCAGGAAACGAGCTTACATTTCTCCTTTTTAGCATCTGGTCATCCTTCTTAGCTTTCCTCAGCTCCACATTAACTTCTATTCGGCGCCGCCTCATTTCCTTGAGAAAAGATAAATTGTTTCACCTATCCCATCAGTTTTTGTTGCCGAGTGAGGGCATTTAAAAAAAAAAAATCCCTCAAAAATTTTGCCCTTGCTTAAATATCTTCCCATTTTAAAAAATACCACGGGACCCTGTACCAGCCAGCCACCAAAAAGAAAAAAAAAAAAAAAAAAATACCACAGGGAAGCAGCAGAAGGTACTCACTGTACTGTCTTTTCCCTTGTTCTTGAATCTGTTAAGACGGGCAGCTGGTGAATTAGCATTCTCATTGGTGGACATGGTTATGAGACAAAGGAAGAAAGCTGGGGGGAGAAAAAAAAGTCCCTTTTGTCATTCTCCTTTGTCAACAACAAGAGCACTAAATAAGAATAGAATTATGAAGAATGTATTGAATCTGCACCTCTATACATTAGAAGAGGAACACTTCACTATGAAATACTTTTGGCCAAAGGATCATTGTCCCCTCCCCTCTGAAGTGCTGAGACTTCCTGAAGCAGCACTGTCATCAGAAATACAAAGCAAGCCATACAATCTTAAATGTTCCAATAGCCACATTAAAAATAAAAGGCCATAAAGAAGCAAGCGAAATTAATTTTAATAACGTATCTCATTTAACCCAACATATCCAAAATAGTACCATTTCAACATCATCAATATGAACAAAGTATTGAGATATTTTACATCCTTTTTTCATGTCCTTGAAACCAAGTGTGTACTTTGAGTTTACACCATATCTCAATTCCGTCTAGCCACTTTTTAAGTGCTCAATAGCCACATGCGTCTGGCGACCACCGTATGGAAAAGTGTACAACTGTGGGCTCTAGAGTCCACAATAGTTACTGAAGACAAAGTAGCGGAACCCAGTTAACTCACAGTTTACGCTTATGGCCCAGGGCAGTAAATTCAGATCCTCTGGGGTCTCTCCCTACTTTACTGCCTTCAACTGGCCAAAATAACTTCATTCTCCACACTTGACAGTTAAATAAAAATTTGGTTCATCGTTACATTACGGAGCCCTCCGTTAATATTCCTCATCAACCCTGAAAACTTGCTACGCGGTTCTGCAACTTCAGCACCTGACACACATTTTCACATCCAGAGGCTTCGATTAGAATGACATCAGCTGTGCATCATTCAGACCCCGTGAGTAAGAGCGGTCTCCGAACGGTGACGAAAGCCGAAGCCCTCCTTACAATTTGCTATTTTTAATTCCATCATGCTCGTCTACAACAACGTGACACAACCGGCCCAGGGCCTACGTGGTATTGAGAGATCGTTCTCCCAACTGCCACCTCCAGCTCCAGCCCCATCACCTGCTCCCCGCCCGGGGAAGATGCAGCGGGGAACAGGTGAAGGAGGCCAGAGCCGCGGCAGCCCGTCCCAGGACAGTCACCATCGGGCGTGTCCGGGCCGCGACGCGCTAATGTTTTCGCTGCAGATCACAGAGCCTCGGCGCCCTACAGCCCCAGCCCCCGCACTGCAAAACTAAGCCGCCCAGTCAACGAACGACGCCCCGAGGCCTCGTCAACGAGGAAGGCCCAAGCCAGGCCCAGCGTGTACCCGCGGCCTCCGCTCCCGTCATCCACAAGCCAAGCGCGGCCCGTGGACCATCCGTTACCGCTCGGCCGGGCTTCGGTGTGAGTCCGTACCCGCACAGCAGGCTCAGGTTTCCACAGGAGGCGGTGCGGGGCCCCCGGACGGCGGGACAGCTGCGCTCCAAACGACCACCACAGCTCAGCTGGAAGACAGTGTGCCTCGTGCAGCTGGCCGGCGCGATTTAAATTTCCCGGTGACTCCGCAATCCGATTGGCTGGTTCGAGCCTAAGCTGCGCGTTCATTGGTGGATTTGAAAAACCCGTTAAAAAAAAAAAACCCGTTAGTGAGGGAGGGTGTCAGAAGGCTTAGAAGAAGGAAAAGATAGCATCGCGAGAAGAGGGCGTGGCCTGGCGATCCCAGAGTGCCTTGCGGGCCGGAGTAGGAAGACTCCAGATCCCGGCATGCAGCGCGAAGGGGCGGTTCCCGCCTGGCCCGACCCAGGGGCTCCCTCCGCGTTACTGCAGGATTGGTTCGCGTGTCTTCCCTGGTCGTTTTCCTGCGTGGCTGCCTTAAGCAACTACCACAGAATAATTCTCGAAATTATTATCATTAAAAAAACTTTATGTAGGGCGGGCCCGTGGCTCACTCGGGAGAGTGCGGTGCTGATAACACCAAGGCCCCGGGTTCGGATCCTATATAGGGATGGCCGGTTAGCTCACTGGCTGAGCGTGGTGCTGACAACACCAAGTCAAGGGTTAAGATCCCCTTACCGGTCATCTTTAAAAAAAAAAAAAAAAAACTTTATGTAAAAACATAGTGTTTTGGGCTGGCCCGTGGCTCATTCGGTAGGGTGCGGTGCTGATAACACCAAGGCCATGGGTTCGGATCCCATATAGGGATGGCCGGTTTGCTCACTGGCTGAGCGTGGTGCTGACAACACCAAGCCAAGGGTTGAGATCCCCTTACCGGTCATCTTTAAAAAAAAAAAAAAAACATAGTGTTTTACATTTTTTTCTGGTAGGACACAGAAGGAACTTGGCAGGGGTTTCTGGCCCCCGTGGGAGGGAAAGGTAAAGCAGAGGCGTGTTGAGTTTTTTAGTGTTTTATTTTTATTGTCATAAAAGACTATAGAATCCGCAAATATAGCAACAAGAGGTTTATTATGCCTGTTTCTCCAGACTTTTCTTTAAACTTTTAATTTTTAAGTAATTGTAAATAAGGAAGAATTGCAAATCTACCCAGATTTGCCAAATGGGGCCACTCAGCTCCTGGCTGACCTCTCCCAAATAGATAACGAAACTCACAGGTCGGGCTGCCTGCCCCAGCGCAAAGCAAACCACCCAAAAGTCAAATATTGGTGAACACGGGAGTCAGCTTTTATTCAGGAATACCGCTGACCTGAGGAGAGATGTGAGGCTCACTCGTCTCTCCAGTAAACCTGAAGGACAATGGGCAGGCTAGAGACATCTCAAAGACTCAGATTGACTGAGGGGTTTTTAAAGAAGGTCTGAGGGAATGGAATGTGGGGAATGAAAAGCTGGAGGGAGGGGCACGTGAGCAGCGAGGGCTGCATGCAAGGTCTCAGGTGCAAGGTGTGGCCAAGACTCCTTCTGGTTTCTACTCCAGTCCTTATGTCGGGGTCTGGATAGTACAAGCAAGTCTATAGCTTCAGGCAGGCTGGAAAACAACTTTACATTCATGTAAATAATGTCATCTTGCCCCATAACCAAGGTTCAAAATATCAAATAACCATAGGAAAAGAGAACTCAGAAATGCATGCCAAGAAAAAACCTCTTTTTAAAATTTGCCTTACAGCCTATGCAGTTTTAGGCCCAACATGGCTTCAGTCCTGTTTGCTCCAACAATTTTGCCACATTTGCTATTTCTCTACTTATGCATGTGAGTACACATTTATACATGTGTGCACTTACATCACTTTTTGAACCATTTGACTGTTTCAGAAATCGTGTCTCCTTACCCTTAATCATTTTCAGGGTGTATCCTAAGAAAAAAGAACTTCATATATATAACCACACAGCAGTCATCAAATTCAGAAAAATTGAACTTTCACGATGTTAGTTAATACATAGTCCATTTTCAAGTTTTGCCAATTGTTCCAGTAATGTTCTATGCTATCTTTTATACATTTCTGAATAAAATGTTTGCTTTTTTTTTTTTTTTGCCATTTTTTAAAAAATCAAGGGTGGTTATCACAGCATTAGGATTATTGGCCATTCTTGTTTCTGCAATTTTTCTGTACACTAAAAAGGGTATTTTTTATTTTTTATTTTATTTTATTTTATTTTATTTATTTATTTTTTTTAAAAGGATGACCGGTAAGGGGATCTCAACCCTTGGCCTGGTGTTGTCAGCACCACGCTCAGCCAGTGAGCAAACCAGCCATCCCTATATAGGATCCGAACCCGTGGCCTTGGTGTTATCAGCACCGCACTCTACCGAGTGAGCCACGGGCCGGCCCTAAAAAGGGCATTTTTTAGAAACGTTGTATTGGTTTATGTTTTACTATAGATAAGCAGCGAACTTCGTCCATTCTTGCAGGCATTAGTGCCAACCTCCCTCTTTGTGTAGCAGCCACGGAGTTCGTAGGAGGTTGCTCCTATGCTCAGTCAGCATAATCCCATCCCCCTAAGTGCAAGAATGTGGAAGGAATTCACCCCTAAACCAATCACTGCAGGGCATGCTTTTAGCTACTGTGAATGGTTCAGGAGTGGGCACATGACCTAAATTCATCCAGTTGGGCAGCCTATGCCTTTTGTTTAATAATTGGAGATAGTCAAGCAGGCTCTGTTCTTCTGAACAGAAGCATGTGAGTCCTAGAAATTTGAATAAAAGAATTGTAGGGAAAACTTGAGAGCTCTGATCAACAGTCTGCCCTATCTCTGAAGGCTGCAATTACATTTCTGAAGGTTTGCAATTATGTGATGCAATACTTCTTTTTTTGTATTGTTAAATTGGGTTTTATTTTGCTTGAAAATATTGAGTACAATCTGCCCAGAAGTGTTCTACATATACCAATACATTTAATCTTCACAACTGTGTGAGGTAGTACTAATTCCTGTTCAATTTCACATTGAATCATGAGTGCTTAAGTTGTCCGGAGTTACACAGCCAGTAAATGACAAAGACAGGATTCAGACCTAGGCAGTCTGGTTCCAGGATTCATGCTATCAACCACTATTCTGTTCTTGCACCTGAAAACAACCTGGAACAGAAGTATAATGTCAAAAGTTGTCTTTTTTTTTTTTTTTTTAAAGATGACCGGTAAGGGGATCTTAACCCTTGACTTGGTGTTGTCAGCACCACACTCAGCCAGTGAGCTAACCGGCCATCCCTATATGGGATCCGAACCCGGGGCCTTGGTGTTATCAGCACCGCACTCTCCCGAGTGAGCCACGGGCCGGCCCTCAAAAATTGTCTTTGAAGGATAAAATGTTGACCCTGGGAACCATACATCCCACACTCTTAGCCTTTCGATCCGGATACAAGAAGGGTCTTGTCTGGCCTAGGCATTCCATCCCCCAGACGCAGGGACTGGTTTGGTGACAAACATGTAACATAATGCAATAAAATATTTACTGAGGACTTCAAAATATCCCCTCTCTTCCCCTGGACTGTGTCCTGTGATGATATGAGCCTGCTCCTGAGAAACAAACACAAAAGGTGGATCCTGGTGATGCTCTTTGAATTAGTTCAAGCCCAAAGCTAGTTCTACTCATAGACTCTTTGATTAGATCTCAATGAATTCTCTTCTTCACTAAAAAAATTGGAATTGAGTGTTGTGTCATTTGCATTGGAAAGATTCTTTAACTAGGATTCTTAAATGCCCCACTGGAATGTAAGCTCAATGAGGGCAAGGGTTTTTATCTATTTTGTTCATTGCCAACACCCAGAACAGTGTCTGGAATGTTGTAGGTACACAATAAAAATTTGTTAGATGAGCAAATGATACAGGTGCTTCTGAAACTTCAGTTGAGTACAAATTTACCAATATAGGCCTGAATCTCTAAGATGGTATCAGGAAATTTAAATTTGAGAATAGACAGCTGCTATTGGTCAAATGTGTCCCCCAAAAGTTCATGTATTGGAAACTTAATCCCCACTGAAACAGTGTTAAGAGGGTGGGAAATCCTATTTTTGCAATTGAAAGGTGGGGCCTTTAAGAAGTGATTAGATCGTGAGGGCTGTACCTTCCTCAATGGATTAATCTATTTATGGTCATGGGCGTGGTTATATGGCTTTATAAGGAGAGCAATTGAGAAGCTCTTGCTCAGCCCATTCTCGCCATGTGACAGCCTGCGTCACTGTAGAGTCACCACCAAGAAAATGGCTCTCACTGGATGTGTTCCTTGGACCTTTGACTTTCCAGCCTCCAAATGTAAGAATAAATTTCATTCCTTTATAAATCACCCAGTTTCAGTTACTCTCTTACAAGCAACAAAAACAGACTAATACAACAGCAAAGTCTCTGAAGCCAGGAGATTGGATAAATTATCCAGCAGAGAGTAGATATAAGTATGTTCAGAAAAAGGCCATTGAGCCAATCCATAAACCAGTGAATTGGACTGATTATATGAATGGTAAGACATGTGGCTGATGATATCCAACACTAAGCCCCTGGAGCCGGTATATCCTTATAATTCCCACTTAGTAAGCCAAGACATTCTTTATTTGTATGTATATTTCACTTAAACTAGCTTAAGTTTTCTGCCCCAAGGGAAAGATTTCTTTTTCTTGACTTTTCTTTTCTTTTTTTTTTTTGGCAGCTGGTCGGTGAGGGAATCCAAACCCTTGACCTTGGTATTATCAGCACCACACTCTAATCAACTTAGCTAAATGGTCAGCCCTCCAAGTGAAAGATTTGTAACTAATATAATAGTGCTATCATTTGCAGCTAATACTTTAGTCCACTGTCATAGTTTTCTTGGGCTGCCATTACAAAATACCACAGGCTGGGTAGCTTAAAAAACATAAATTTATTTTATTTATTCATATTATTATCATAAACCCAGAGTCCTTTAGGGGCTGGGTACTCTTTAGAAAGGACTTGCTATAATAACTCATATGCATACTGGGAACCTCCATCTTATTTTTCTTAAAGGACCCCACAGCTGTTTCCAGGATAACTTTGTTCTTAGGAAAGGGAAATATTAATTACTGATTCTGGGTACAGTTTCTGGGGACACAGAACACCACTGCAATTAGAGTAGGGCCTATGGTGTCAGATGATAAATGCAGGTTTTTTTGTTTGTTTGTTTTTTTAAAAGATGACCGGTAAGGGGATCTCAATGCTTGGCTTGGTGTTGTCAGCACCACACTCAGCCAGTGAGCGAACCGGCCATCCCTATATAGGATCTGAACCCGTGGCCTTGATGTTATCAGCACCGCACTCTCCCGAGTGAGCCACGGGCCGGCCCTATAAATGCAGTTTTGACCTTAAGTCACTCTGTGGTGGATCAGGGAATGTCAAATCCAGGGGTCTCTCAGCTGCCAGGAGAACTTCTGTTACGGTTTGAATGTCTACCCCAAACTCACGAGGAGATTAATCCCCAATATGGTATTTGAAAGATGAGGTCTGTAGGAGGCGATTGGATCATGATGACTCTGCCTTCATGGGTGGATTAATCCATTCATTAACTAACGGGTTAATAATAAATGAGTTATCACAGGAGTGGCACTTGTGGCTTTAAAAGGAGAGGAAGAAGCATTTTTTTTTTTTTTTAAAAGATGACCGGTAAGGGGATCTCAACCCTTGGCTTGGTGTTGTCAGCACCACGCTCAGCCATTGAGCAAACCGGCCAACCCTATATAGGATCCGAACCCACGGCCTTAGTGTTATCAGCACCGCACTCTACCGAGTGAGCCAAGGGCCGGCCTAGGAAGAAGCATTTTAAGGTGCTCTTGCTCAGCCCTCGCTATGTGCTACTCTGTGTCACCACGAGACTCTGTAGAAATTTCCACCAGGAAGAAGGCCCTCACCAAATGTTCCCCCTTGGGCTTGGACTTCTCAGCCACCAAAATTGTAAGATATAGATTTCATTTCTTCATAAATTTCCTAGTTTCAGGTATTCTGGTATAAGCCACAGAAAACAGACTAATACAACCCCTATTCTGGCTTCCTCACCCCAAGAGTAGGTAGGCATGGCTAAGTGAAAGCCATTGGTGCTCCCTTTGCCACAAAAAGAGTAACTCAGAAGCAAAAATGCACTTTTGGGAAAATTGCAGAGATTCGTGCCACTGAGACTCTTCACTTAGGAACTATCCTCTTCTTGAGAAACAGCTCTTGACTACTTGATGAACACAAAATGACTGTGTGATGTGGACAGCTCGTGGTGAATTGGGGGTTATTTGATGTCCCTAGCTATGAAGATGGGTGGGCACAGCAGAGTTCCATCATGAAGTAGAAGTGGGATGGGAGGGATCTGGACCAAGCAGATCCAGAAAGCAGAAGAAAATTGCATGAATAAGTGACTTACATTCCCAGCTGCTACTCTCTCTCTCTCCTTCCCTCCCTCCCACCCCCCCTTTTTTTTTCTTCTTTTTTCCCCCCAGCTGCTGACTTCATGTCTTCAGTTGACACCTGTGGCCTCACGAGGCATCCAATGACCAGTTCATTGGGCAAGACAAAGGTCAAGCCAGGAGCTCTGCATGATCTGTTGACATTAGCTGAAGAGGATCGCTCCTGGTTGATAGCCTCAAGTGAGGTGGCACCGAAGGAGAACAGAGTAGTAAAACTCCCTAACGGGCAGTACGTCTGGTACACTTCTGTCCAAAAGGACAGAGATCCTGAGGTGAGGATCTATGCTGACTCCCAAGTAGGGAAAACTAATTTGTCTGGTTCATTGGTATAATGGACATTTATCATTTTTGTTGCCCAGCAGATACACACTCTTCTGTTAAAAAAATAATTCCTGGCCGGCCCGGTGGCGCACTGCTATAGTGCGCCGCTTGGGAAGTGCGGTGGCGCTCCCGCCGAGGGTTCGGATCCCACATACAGACCGGTGCCCGCTCACTGGCTGAGCGAGGCGTGGGAGCAACACCGAGGGTTGTGATCCCGTGGCCGGTCCCGGTCCGGTATGGGGGCGACACTGAGGGTTGCGATCCGTTGCCTGACACGGAAAAAAAAGACAAAAAGGAAAAAAAAAAAAAGGGATAAAAAGATTGAGAGCCAGGAGTGGAAACATGGACAGCGAGATGATGGTGGTGGCTGTAGAAAGGTCACAGGAGACAAACGCTGGGCTTGTGTCACCCCTT
>NW_007726354.1:785103-791932 GCF_000696425.1 Galeopterus variegatus | reverse complement strand
CCTGGCCGGCCCGGTGGCGCACTGCTATAGTGCGCCGCTTGGGAAGTGCGGTGGCGCTCCCGCCGAGGGTTCGGATCCCACATACAGACCGGTGCCCGCTCACTGGCTGAGCGAGGCGCGGGAGCAACACCGAGGGTTGCGATCCCGTGGCCGGTCCCGGTCCAGTATGGGGGCGACACTGAGGGTTGCGATCCGTTGCCTGACACGGAAAAAAAAGACAAAAAGGAAAAAAAAAAAAAAAAAAAGAATAATTCCTCACTTTCCTGTGGGAACCTGTGCTCACCCAAACCAGCCCATGTGGCTGCATGCAGTTGTCCCCACCATCCAGGATGGACTTTAACTGGTATAACCAGGGAAGATAATCCCTCCCCTGGGTCACAGTGATTGGTTAATGCCAAGCATGTGACTTATTATTGACTAATCAAAATCAGTTCTGGGACCTCTTAAACTAATAGGGGAGAGACACACTCCCTCTATGCTTAGAATTATGATAACAGATGTAAAGTTTGAAGCTGTTGTAAGTATCCTGCCACTATAAGGAAAAAGCCTGTCTGAGATTGGAGCAGCAGTAGAACAGAGCAGAATCACGAGAGAGAAACCAGATTCTGGTGATAATTTAAAACCTCTGATCGAGATACACCCATATATGGCCTTCTGAGTTATATGAGCTGGTAAATTCCCTTTTTGCTTAAGCCAATTTTAGATTGGGTTTTCTGCCTCTTGTAAGTGAAAGCGTCATAAACAATAGTCAGGGATTTGGAAGATTAGGATTGATGACAAAGGTGGTTTGGGGAAGGAGTACATGCACAGATCTCTTGGAATGAATTTAGAGGGTGCAGATATTTGAGTCATGTGAATTACTATGGTTTGAATGTTTGTCTCTGTAAAGCTACACGACTACACCAATTATCAGGTTAGACAATTCATAACTAAAGTCAAAACATTTCATTATTTTAGTTATAATAATTTTCCATTTGTATTGTCAGGGCTAGGGCTCAGACCCTTCAAACTCATTGTACAGACTGGGTCAGCAGACCCCTCAAACACAGGCCCATGCTAGGTAATTGGGACAGATTCCAGGAGTCATTGGCAGATGACACGAGCTCAGTCCTCAGCAGTAACTGTAGTAGCAGCAGTAGCAGTAGCAGCAGTGGCCTCTCGGGGCATCCCAGGGGGAATGGCAGCAACAGCTTGCAGCAGCAGTAGTGGCCTCCCCAGGGCCATCCCAAAGGCAGGGGGCCCTGTGGATCAGAGCCACTCATCTTTCATACTTAAGTCCATAACCTAGGACACCTGGGTGCACATGCACAAATACAGACAATAGCCAAGGAACTCCTGGGCACACGTGCATATTTACCTCAAATGCTCATCAAGATTCTGAACATCTCAGGGGCCCTGACCATTTTCCTTCACTTTCCCTACAGTCTCCTCCAAAGTTTATGTTGGAACTTAATCCCCAATATGGTATTGAAATGTGGGGCCTTTTAGAGATGATTGAATTGTGAGGACTCTGCCCCCATGAATAGATTAATTCATTCATGGATTAATGGGTTAATGGTTTAATGGGTTATTAGGGAGTAAACTGGAAGCTTTATAAGGGGATGAAGAAAGCATGCTCTTGTTCAGCCCTCGCCATGTGTTAGCCTACATTCCCACCAAGAAGAAGGCCCTCACCAGATGTGCCCCCTTGACCTTGGACTTCCCAGCCTCCAAAACTGCAAGAAATACATTTCATTTTCTTATAAATTACCCAGTTTCATGTATTCTATTATCTATAACAGAAAACTGACTAATACATGAATGTTTATCCAAAGGCCTCCACTGTGTAATAATAATATTAATAATATTATATAATAATAATAATAATAACAACAGGCTCTTAATATTCAGGTGGTCATGATGACCTACCCCGTGGATGTCCCTCATTCTCCTTCCCCAGCCAAGCCAGTGCTTACTTAATGGTATCATGAACTACATGGCCAAGGTGGCAGAGACAGAGGTTATGCACAGGCTCAGCAACATGCACTTCCTACTCTTGAGGCTGCTCCACCACTCCTGCTGGGGGTCTAACCAGAATTGATGTTGTCTTCACACTTGAAGGGACAATTCAATTACCTGGTAGTCAGGACACTAAGATTGGAGCCTTTCTATCATGGGTGAGGCAGAAGAGACATTTTATCTGGACTGGACCATGTTTACTTTGTAATGTGTCATTCTGCAGCCAGCACCACCATCCACTCACCTTCTACAAGTTTTTTATACTGTCATAGATTCCCACATAACATTGCTCCAACCAAGAAACTCACTTCATGGCATGCTGTAGGTTAAATGTGTCCCCCAAAAGTTCATGTATTGGAAACTTGATCCCCATTGTAACAGTGTTAAGAGGATGGGAAATCCAATTATAATATTTGAAAGGTTGGGCTTTTAACAGGTGATTAGACTGTGATAACTGCACCCTCATGAATGAATTGATCCATTCATGGAGTAATGGGCATGGTTCGGATGGCTTTATAAGTGGGAAGCTTAGCTCACTCTTACTCAGCCCATGCGGTACCCTGAGTTGCTGTGGACAGTCACCACCAAGAAAAAGGCCCTTACGAGATGTGTTCCCTGAACTATGGACTTCCCAGCCTCTGAAACTGTAAGAAATAAATTTAATTCTTTTTTTTTTTTTTTTTTAAAAGGATGACCAGTAAGGGGATCTCAACCCTTGGCTTGGTGTTGTCAGCACCACGCTCAGCCAGTGAGCAAACCGGCCATCCCTATATAGGATCCGAACCCGTGGCGTTGGTGTTATCAGCACCGCACTCTACCGAGTGAGCCACAGGCCGGCCCATAAATTTAATTCTTTATAAATTACCCTCTTTATAAATTACCCAGTTTCAGTTATTCTGTTATAATCAACAGAAATGGACTAATATATAGCAAAATTAGGGAATAGCAAATTAAAACAAATGAGATACTTCTACACACCCATTAGAATGGCTAAAACCTGGGGCTGTCTGGTTAGCTCAGTTGGTTAGAGCAAGGTGTTATAAAACCAAGGTCAAGGGTTCAGATCCCCTTACCGGCCAGCCTCTCCCACTGCCCCCCTCCCTCCAAAAAGAAGGGCTAAAATCCAAACACACCAAATGCTGGTGAGGATGTGGAACAACTGTAATTCCCATTCATTGCTGGTGGGAATGCAAAGTGGTAGTCACTTTGAAAGACACTTTGGCAGTTTCTTCCAAAGGTAAACATAGTCTTACCATACAATTGAGCAATCATGATCCTTGGTATTTACTCAAATGAGCTGAAAACTTCTGTCTACACAGAAAGCTGCAAATGAATGTTTATAGCAGATTTATTCATAATTGCCGAAATTTGGAAGCCACTGTCCTTCAATAGGTGAGTGGACGAATCAGCTGTGGTATATTCATACAATGAAATGTTATTCAATAATAAAAAGAAATGAGCTATCAAGACACAAAAAGACGTGGAGGAAACATAAATGTGTATTGCCAAGAGAAAGAAGCCAGTCTGAAAAGGCTACGTACTATATGATTTCCACGACAATATATGATATTCTAGAAAAGGCAAAACTATGGAGACAGTAAAAAGATTAGTGGTTGCTAGAGGCTTCAGGGGAAGGAGAGAGGAATGAACGTGGGGAGTATTCACACAGGGCATTTTTAAGGCAGTGAACCTATCCTGTATGTTACCGTAATGGTGAACACATGATATTATACACTTGTCAAAACCCATAGAATGTACAACACAAAGAATGAATCCTAATGTAAACTGTGCACTTTAGTTAATAATAATGTATTCATAATTGTTCAACAATTGTAACAAATGTACCACACTAATGCAAGCTGTTTGTAATAGAAACTGGGGAGGGAAAGTGAGGGGTATATGAGAACCCTCTGTACTTCACTTGTAGTGGATTGAATTATGTCCCCCCAAAGCTATTGAAGCTTGAATTGTCTCCCAAGTTTTATGTATTAGAAACTTAACTCCCACTGTGACTGTTAAGAGGTGGGAAATCCTATTATGGTAATTGAAAGGTGGAGCCTTAAAGAGGTGATTGGACTGTCAGACCATGCAATAGTGAATGGATTAAAAATGGTAGCCAGGGGTGTGGTTCTGAGGGCTTTAAAAGAAGAGGAGAGTCTGTGTTTCTCTCTCTCTGCTTCCACCATCTTGCAATGTGAGACCCCTGGGTCACTGTCGCCGCCACCAGATAGACTTTGGACTTCCCAGCCTCAGAAACTGTAAGCAATAAATGTCATTTTTCTTGCAGGTATTTTGTTACAAGCAACATAAAAGGACTAATACACCACTCAATTTTTCTGTAAACCTAAAACTGCTCAAAAAAAAGTATATTAACAAATTATGTTGAATGCGAAAAGTGAAACGATATCAGCAAACATTTGATATTCTGTTACATTAAAATTAGTCTATATTCCACTTGGATGTATCTTTTACCCATGCATGATTTTTTACCATTATGCATTAGCCATTTGAAACACATTGGACGATGAGTTATGCAGATGGTCCAAGTGTTGACACATTGCATCGTACGTTAAGAAATTGCATTCACTATAACACCACCTGCATTATTAGAAAAGTGTTTGAAGGCTGTCAAGCTCATAGCGGTGGATACAAGGTCTCAAACTGTTTAATTTTCTCGTGAAAGCTTAAGTTGTTTCATTAGCCGCAAATAGTGTCAACTATTTTCCTTGGAGTGACGTGCCCATTTTCTTCATTGTCTAAAAAATAGCCGCAAAATGCCCAAGTCTAAATAATCACAGTCAGTCATTGTTCTTTCAAGTAAAAACTCTGTTCGAGTGAAAAAGCAGCTAGTTCAGCCTGCAACTCAAACATCCACAAGTGTTTTCCTCAAGAGACAACAAAATAGAAGTGATTTATTCACACTTCCCAGTTTGTCAAACAAAATATTAAAACCATGTGTACTCAAGGGTGAGACTTAATACAATCAATTATTCTCATAGCGTCACCCAGGACATTCTTAAGTGAAGCTGGCTTTCCCCGCCTGCCATGTGTGGAAGTAAAGAATGTGACTATTACTAGGTTGGTGCCACCTCCTCAATTCGCTAATGTGTCAGTTTTACCCACGATTGCTTCTGCAACATCAGTGCAAATGTCAACACAATGAATCATGTGTCAGTTTTCTTGAAAAGCATTTCCTAGACACCTCAGGGTTCACAGGCTGCAGGTAACGAAACGATTAAGTGACACCACACACACACACACACACACACACACACACGGTTTGAAAGACACACCAAAATATTAATAGTGGTTAACTCCAAATGGTAGAATTATGGCCAATTTAAATCTTTTTTTTTCGTTTGGCTTACTCATATCTTATACAAATTTGCAAACAGCAATTTCTAAGAAGAAAACGAAATTGCGTTTTTTTAAGAACCACAAATGCAGCATCTTTACATACAACAAGCATAGAGATTTTGTGCACGGAACCAGAAAGTCTCTAAACTTTCATCCAAGATCTACCTTTAGAATGAAGGAAAATAAATAAGCAAACAAAAACCAAAAACGCGTTACTATTTTGTACTTAGGGACCTTGTTATATTCATTTTCCCTTTAATCCGGAGGAAAAGAGACGGAGGAAGACGGGTGTAGGTGAGTGGCGGTCGGGAGAAAAGGCAGATTTGATGTTCTCTTAGGGTGGAAAAGCCTGTTTGTTCACCCTGGAATCCGCCAACAGTCCCCAGCACATAACCGGTTATCAAATTAACGTCTGTGGAATAAAAGCGGGAAAGAAAGGGAAGGAAGGGCTGGAAGGCTGCAGGGGCGGGAGGTGATGCGGTAGGACCCCACGATCTGCGAGTGGTTCTTAACCAGGCTGCACTGACAACACTGACAAACGTCCCTCCGGGGAGGACCCCAGGAACTCTAACATGCAGGTGCCCGGGCCCGCCCAGGCCAACTCAATTAGAATTGGGAGCGGGGTGGAGGGGGGCGGGGAAGCAAGCACTGGAATATTCTAACGTTCCCCAGGTGAGTCTAACGTGCAGCCAGGAAGGTAAACCTTCCGAGAAGAGCACCCAGCTAAGGGGAGACTGCCCCGACGCGCCACGCGGGCCGGTCACGCCTTCACCGGGCCAAGGGCGCAGGCGCACTGGAGGCTCGAGGCGCGGGCCGGGCAGGCGGTGAAGGAGGGCGCAGGCGCGCACTGCGGCCGCTGGGGGCGGATCCCAGATCGCACGCCGCCCGACGCAAGGCCGCAGTGCGCAGGGGCGGGGGCGCGATGATGGCATCACGTAAGGAGACCGTGTGAAAACTCGGACCCTGTGGTGACCCAGTGGCCTAATGGATAAGGCATCAGCCTCCGGAGCTGGGGATTGTGGGTTCGAGTCCCATCTGGGTCGCACGGAGCTTAGTTTTGGTGGAGAGGAAGGCGATGATGTACAATGGAGGACAGAAAAAGGGATTTGGGACTGGTTATTTCGCTTCTCTGCAGCGATCTCGAAACACATTGTATTACAAAGTAAGAGCAGCGTCGGTGCGTTTTAAAAACAGTTAACTGAGAGCTTGCAAGTGAATGCGGAATCTGCCCTCCAGAAGGGGCATTTACTCTTTTTAAAAAAAATCTCCCCCCAGGTATAATTGACAAATAAAAATTCTATATTTTTAAGGAGAATCATTTATTCTTGCTAAACGTATACTGATTTTTAAAAGAGAAAAGCCCGAGGAAGCACAGACTGGTGACTGGACAGATGGCACCGCCTTTTTCTGTCCACCTTTTCGAGCTTCGCTTCGCTAAGGGCAGCCGCATTTGCAAAACTTCCTTTCCACCCTT
>NW_007726354.1:781512-783755 GCF_000696425.1 Galeopterus variegatus | reverse complement strand
TTTGTTAACATAAGGGGAAACTGGATGAGGGATATAAAGGAACTCTCTGCACTGTCTTTGCGACTTTTCTGCAAAACTGAAGTTATTCAAAAATAAAAAGAATATTTTAACAAAACAGCAACTAAACAACCTAATGCAGAATTGTAACTGATGCCCTTATCCTGCTTTTTAAGGTTAGGAATGTAGTGCTGAAGTTTTAAACCCGAAAGCAGTTTAACAACTAAAGAAGACCAGGGGATAACTACCAGCTCCATTCCTGGCATCTCCGAGCTGGGAGTTAGATCCTCGCATGCAGGAGGCCCTCAAAATATCCGAACTGCATTGTCTCCTGCCTCCCATCTGCACGCAGTATCTGGGGAAAAAAGACAGGGACAACATACCCCTGCTCCCCCAAATCAAGACTGCTCTCAGGTACTGGAATGTGCAGCCCCACAGATTGGGCACAACAAACTCATCACCCTGGGGGCTTCTGCAGGCTGCTCAATCCTCCGTGATGCTCACCTGACTGTCCTACCTCACTGCTCTCCTTCTACCTCCTTTGTAGCTCTTTCCAGCTCTTTCTCTCTGGCAGGTGTACCTAAGCTCGCTCACCATAGCTCATTCAGCTGAAGTGAGCAGACATTGATTGATCTAAATACCCCAGATTCAGATCGGTCATTGCCATGCCACATTTTCCTCTTCCCTCCACCTCCAGCATCTGCCCCATTCCCTTCCCTCTCCTGTCTCAGAGGAAGAGGCGTCCCACCTCTAGACGCAGGTCAGTCCCTCTGTCTGACTTTGCTCTGAACCCATCCCCACTCTCTTCAAGAAGCTTGTTTGGAACTTAGTAAATACTCAAAAGGTGTAAGCACATTCATTTGCCGTCTTGCCTATGTCTTCTGCTTGCCCCTCTACTGACTCTTTCCTCTGAATCTCCCAAAATTCTACAGCTCGTCTGTTCTGTTAAAGCTCACCCTGGTCCTCTGGCACCTCTCTTGAGTCCTGGTTGCCCTCTCCATGCAGCCAGTCTGCTTCAAGGGTGGTTGTCACATGTTCATGGTCTCCTTTTCTCCACCTGCCCTCCACACAACAGTGACCTCTTTTTTTTTCCTTTGGCAGCTGGCTAGTATGGGTATTTGAACTCTTGATCTTGTGTTACCAAGTCCACACTCTAACCAACTGAGCTAACCAGACAGTCCTCGCAACAGTGACCTCTTAATTGGCAAATTTAAGAAACAGTTCAGTCCTTGTCTTGCTTGACCTGGCCTTGAAGTTTGAAATTCTTGACCAGTCCTTCCGTCTTGAAACACTCTTTTCCCAGGCTTCCAACAAATCTCTTTTGGCTTGGTTCACCAAACTACTCCTCAGTCTCCTCTACTAGTTCCTTCTTGTTGCCAGCAATGGAAACAAGCCAGCCCAACCTAAGCAAAACAAATGATATTTTACTGGAAAAATACGGGGTACGAGGGTGCCCACTAGATAGATGGGGGAAGAGCTGGAGGAGCAGGTTTGGGAATCAGCAAGAATCCAGGACACACCAGAGGCCCCCAAAGCAGGAAGCTAGAAGCACTCTCAGAGCCAGATTGCCACCACTACTGTGATCATTGCCACTTGTCGTGCAGCTATTGCAGCGATGAGCACCTCTGATAGTTTTCTTTGTCCCAGGGTCACTCGCTCAAATCAAGTTTCTAGGGAAAAGCTTACAATGGGTCCAGCTCACAAAAGATCACGACCCTTTCTTCTGTTGATTCATTGGGCCACAGAGGAATTACCCTCCCACCAATTCTCCCCGCAAAGGGGAAGAGCTAATTCCTCGAAAGGAAGTTTGAATTCTTTCAGGAAGAGGCATGGATGCTTGCCTCTGCACAAATTTTGTACATGTTACTTTTAGTATTTCATATAATTGTTCCATCACCACTGTTGATTTTAGGCAACGTAGACTGTGAATCTTTAAAGATGCACAGACCCCTATTATATTTCAGTATATAAAGTGTGTGACCTTTGACATTATTAACAGATAAGGGGATCAGATCTTGGGATAAAGTTAACAGCTTTTAACTAATGGTAACTGTATCATATCAGATTTATTATATCAAAGCTGAGAAGGAAGATAAAAGTACTAAGATGTATAACATTTTTCAAATTTTGTTTACAATCAACTTGAAGATTTTAAAATGCTCTGCTCTGGTAGAGGTGAATTATCCATTTTATCTTGATTGTTTTGCTTACTTTAGACCAGTGATTCTCAACTGGGCTGGTTTTGC
>NW_007726354.1:779505-781133 GCF_000696425.1 Galeopterus variegatus | reverse complement strand
TATAACATTTTTCAAATTTTGTTTACAATCAACTTGAAGATTTTAAAATGCTCTGCTCTGGTAGAGGTGAATTATCCATTTTATCTTGATTGTTTTGCTTACTTTAGACCAGTGATTCTCAACTGGGCTGGTTTTGCTCCCCAGGAGACATTGACCATGTCTGAAAACATTTTAATTGTCATAACTGGGAGAAGAGGGTGCTACTGGCATCCGTTGAGTAAAGGTCAGGCATGCTGCTCAGTAGCTTACAACACACAGGACAGTCCCCACAACAGAAAATGATCCAGCTCAAAATGTCACTAAGTGCCAAGTTGAGAAACTACCTTAGAGGCTTGGCAAACAGGGATGGTATGACTATATTATTGATGGGCCACATTAAAAATGTTTTAGGGCCTCATCAATAGTCCCTGTTTTTATGATTTCTCCTTCGTCCGCATGCAGTCTCAGGGGCAAACTGAGGGAGAAAGCCGAAGGTGCTTCCAAACAGATGTCTGGGGATACTCGGGGTGAGCAGGTGTAAAGCTGCCCACAGTGACGTCCTTGCTGAGTCTAGGGCCTGATCTGGACCCCAGCATAGGCCAGGGAGGCAGGCTGGCATGTGGGGAAACAAACAATGGCAGAGCCCGAATATGTTGGAATTCATTTTACGTATGCAGGCTGGGTGATTGTCCCCACTAACGTTATATGACTGTGGATCCAGTCATTTGGAGAAATCCATTTCCCCCACAGGGAAGATATATTATACCCAGAATCAAAGACAGAATCCTTTGGTTAGAGCACAGCCTTATAACACCAAGGTCATGGGTTCGGATCCTGGTCCTGGCCAGCCACCAGAGCAAACAAGCACACAAAGATAGAATCCTTAGTAAATAGAAAAATATAGCAAAATTCAGTTATTCAAAGTTTTTGCATAAAATTTTCCTTTCATTTTAATTGAGCCAGATAAATACCAGGTGCTAACTGGAGTTATTTATTTATTTACTGGCGGTTGGCCAGTACAGGGGTTGAACCCTGGATCTTGGTGTTATCCGACCGAGCTAGCCAGCCCCACGACTTATTTTTTTATTTTTATTTTCTATTTTTATCTCTCTCTCTTTCTCTCTTTTTTTTTTTTTTGTGTGTGTGTGTGTCAGCTGGCCAGTACAGGAATCGAACTCCAGCCCTTGGTGTTATCAGCACCATGTTAAAACCAACTGAGTAACTGGCCAGCTCCATGATTTATTTTTAGTTATAGGCAGTTCTACTTATGAGTTAAAAAAATAATTACCAACATGTAACATACAAGAATATGTGACAGAAGAGTCACATATCATAAGTGTGCAGTTCAATATTCAAAAACTGAACACACCTGTATAACCAGCACCCAGATCAAAAAACAAGACATTACTTGGGACCTGCCCATGGACCAGAGACATGGAGAAGGGAACCAGACATACCCCACAACTAGGCATACCGCCAGTGCCAAGGAGCATACCAGAAACAGCACCTCCATGTGGGTGGTCCACTGCAGCCTCCACAATAACCATGGCTGCCACAAAAGCGACTAGACACCACAAGCACCATGCAAATGGTCCACCAGCCACTGGAGTGCATTCACACAAGGAGAGTCACCAGCAGAGACCAAAGAA
>NW_007726354.1:771200-778901 GCF_000696425.1 Galeopterus variegatus | reverse complement strand
CTTTCAGAAGGAGAGAAGAAATCTAGGGTAATTAGAGGGGGGAGGAGGAGGGAATGGGGAATGGGGAGAGATTGGACAAGGGGCATAAAGAATAATTATGATTTGTAACAATACATTTGCTAGTAATATTGATTTGATCAGCACATGTCAATGTTCAACCCCCAAAATATGTATAATCGATTTTGAATCAATAAATAAAATAAATAAATAAATAAAGCAAGACATTGCTCACTGCAGGAGCCCCTTGGAGCCCTCTCCAATCACTGTCCCCTCCCAGAGTGACCGGTGGCCTTACGTCAAACAGCATTGATTAGTTTTGCCTGTTTTGTACTTGATCACTTTGGAATTTTAATTTTTAAAGGTGTGGATAAATACAAATATTAGTATTGTATTAGTCCAAATTTTCAAAATTCATTTAAGAATGTAAGGAAATACACCAGAATTCATATTAAAATGCAATACAATAATATGAATATTCAGAATGATCATACTTTATAATTTACCTGGTTCCAGCATTCATGTGGGAGTAAATATACATTCTTTTCTACTCTTCTTGGAAATCCGATAAAATCAACAAGGGAGATGAGAACCAGAACAGCAAACACCACCTTCAATGAAACTGGGAGACATTTGAAACTCTTCAAATAAGAGGAGAAAAGGGGTTAGGGAAACAGAGACCAACCAGCAGAGGCAGAGGAGGATTGGAAGAGATCCCACGGGTGGCTGCAGATCTTAGGCTCGGCCAGCAGAGGGCGCTTCTCCAAGGTGAGGGTCACACCCTGCCAGGCCAAGCAGTCATCCTCTGTAATGACAAGACTTGGGTGTGTGGACAGAGCCTGGTCCTCACAGGGAGGGAGAGACTCGTGTTCTGGGTCTGGATTTGCCTCCCTTACGTGCAAGGCTTCTGCTAGCACTGCCATTCCTGGACTTAGACAATGCCAGGATGCCCAGATCCAGCAACCAAGGAGAGGAAGTGGGGGTGGCCCCTTCCACTGTTACCCCTAATAATTCACTGGAAGAATTTTTTGCTTTTCTGCCAATGATTTGGGTTCCAGTGGTTCTAGAGGTTCTAGTGTCCCAGGGAGAAATGCTTAGACCAGGAAACACTATCATGGTTCCACCCAATTGGAAGCTGAGCTGCCCCTGGACATTTGGGGTTCCCCATGCTGCTGAATCAATAGGCAGAGAAGGGAACTACTGTTATGGGCTGAATGTTTGTGTCCCCCCACAATTCATATGTTGAAGCCCAAACCCCAGTGTGGTGGTATTTGGAGGTGGGGCCTTTGGGTGGTAATCAGGTGTACATGAGGTCATGAGGGCAAGACCCCCAAGATGGGATTGGTGTCTTTATAAGAAGAGACCAAAACCTCTCCTCTCTGTCCCACCAGCATGTGAGGACGCAGCAAGAAGGCAGCCATCTGCAAGTCAGGAAGAGAGCCCTCACCAGAGCCTGACCCGGCTGGCACCCTGATCTCTGACTTCCCATCCTCCAGAACTGTGAGAAATGAATGTCTGTTGTTTAAGCCCCCAGTCTATGGTATTCTGTTATGGCAGCCTGAGCTGACTAAGACAGTCACTGAACTAGCCTGGGTGACTGATGTGATTACCAAGGGGAAATGGCTCTGCTACTCAGTGGAGGAAGGAAGCTATGTTTGGAACCCAGGGATTCACTGGGAGCACATCTCAGGACTCCTTCCTCCAAAGACCTGCTTAATTGGAAAGTACGGAAGCCGAATAGAAAACAGGACCACCAGGAATGCAGGTCCTATGGGATTAAAATTTGGGGTGTCCCTATCAGGCATAGAACCTTGCCCAGCTGGGGGGAAAGGAAACATGCAGGAAGTGGTGGCTTTTTGGGCAAGTTATTGACCTTTCTGTGCCTCAGTTACTCATCGGTAAGACAGGGATGAGAAAAGTATCCAGCTCTTATGTTGTAGAGATTTAATACTTGGAACAGTGCTCAATAGATACCAGCTATAATCATATCATTATTATTATCAACAGTAGATGTTCTTTTGCATTTCATTGTTACATTAAACAAGAAAGTCTCCAAATTAAGAAAGGAAACATTTCTAAATTTTATTACACATTAATTTAAAAAATCATTTATTAAACTATAAGTAAATATTTATAGTAAATGTTCCAAAATTTGGAATTAGAATTTTTTAAAAGCCCTCAAAATTCATTTATAAGGTATTTTTTTTATAATAATAGTTGGAATAAGGAAATTGGATTAGGGAGGGCCATAAGAGGCCTTTTACTGTGATTTAGTTACCTACTGCTGCATAACAAATTACCCCACATTTAGAAGCTTAAAACAATAATCATTTATTATTTTACATGTTCTGTGAGCCAGGAATGTGGCAGTGGCACAGCGGGGTGGTTCTGCTCAGGTCTCTCAGGAGGCTGCAGTCAAGCTGTGGGCTGGGGCTGTAGTTTTTTACCTGAAAAATCAACTGGGAGAGGATCTGCTTTCAAGTTCAGTCATTTTTTGTTGGCAGCCCTTTGTTGATTTATTTATTTTTGGCAGCTGGCCAGAATAGGGGTCTGAACCCTTGACCTTGATGTTACAACACTGGCCCTAGTTTCTTACTAAAGGCCTTAGTGTCTTACTACAGCTATTTGCTGAAGAATTTAGTTCATTGCTATATGGGCTTCTCCATACATATAATTTTGAATTGGAGGAAGCCTTTCTAAGAATGACACAAAAGACACCAGGAATGTTGGTAAACAGAAGATTGGTGCATTTTACTACACATACTTGAAAAGTTGTGTGGCCAAAAAATTACTAAAAGTTTTTTTTTCCATTTTTTTTTTATTGGTTATGAATATTCATGGGTACAAAGCTGATTGTCACCACTCGTGCCCAAGATGTGATGGCCAGATCCATACTGGCAGCATGTCCATTACCACAAATTGCGATTATACCCCGTGTCCCCCACCCAATTAATCCCCGACCTCCCTCCCCATCCCCCTTCCCCCAACTCCATTTTGTATCCCTAGGTCTGCTCTCTCCCCCTGCAAGTCCAGCTCACCACTGTGGTCTTTCTTTCCTTCCTTCTTTCTCTCTGAGCTCCCACTTATGAATGAGAACATGCGGTATTTATCCCTCTGTGCTTGGCTTATTTCACTAAAAAAAAATATGGAACGCTTATTTCCAAAAAAATATGGAACGCTTCCTGAATTGGCGTGTCATCCTTGTGCAGGGGCCATGCTTATCTTCTCTGTATTGTTCTAATTTTAGTATATGTGCTGCCAAACTAAGCACCACTAAAAGTTGTAAAAAATTAAAATTCCGTGAGGAAATATTTACAACATATATACACAAACTAGAGGGACCAGGCAACTAAAAAAGAACAAATGCAAATGGTCAATAAATCCATGAAACATGTATGATCTCACCAGCAATTAAAGAAATGCAAATTAAAGAGAAACCTTTATTTATGTATTTATTTATTGTGGCTGGCCAGTAAAGGGATTGAACCCTGGACCTTTTGCTACATGTTGCTGAATTAACCCCCGACGTGGGTTGTATCAGTTTACACTCACCTGCAATCGGTGGAGGCATGGAATAATGCCTCTTTCCCTATTGGGAATCACTGAGAATCATGATTATTTTATATCCTTGCTGTTCTAAAGGATTTTTTTAAAAAATGGTTCCAGGCTGGCTGGTGAGCTCAGTTAGTTAGAGCAGGGTGCTGAGAACACGAAGGTCCAGGGTTCAATCTCTGCACCAGCCAGCCACCAAAAAATAAAAGATAAATATCAAAGATTAAGAGATGAAGCTATCGAACACTTTCCCACCACAGAAACTTCCCCACCCTCTTTCCAGTCACTATCCCTCAAGGACAACCATCATCCACAGGTTATTTCCTGTTTCTGAACTTTATATAAATGAAGTGAAATGATATAATGATGTAGTAGATAGTCTTTCATATCAGACTTTTTTTTTTTTTTTTTTTGGCAGCTGGTCAGTACAGGGATGGGACCCTGGACCTTGGGTGTTAGCACCACGCTTTAACCAACTGAGCTATCAGACTTATTTTAACTTGATGTTATGTTTCTGATATTCATCTATATTTTGCTTTTGTAATTGTAGCGCATTTATATTCATGGCTGCATAGCAACAAATATGTTTGTGATTTTGCCTCTGAGAGACATTTGGCAACGTCTGGAGAGTTTGGGTCGTCCCAACTGGAGGTGGAGGGGTGATAATGACACCCAGTGGATAGAGACCAGGGATACTGCCCAACATCCTGCAATGCACAATGAAGAATTATCTCAACCAGAATGTCAATAGTGCCAAGGGGAAACCCTGTTTATAGTGTTCCAGTATGTCGCAACATATCCACTCTTCTCTTGATGGGCACACAGAAAGCTTTACAATAGCAAAATGAAAGTAGACTAAAGTGGGCTGGCCGGTTGGCTTACTTGGGAGAGCTTGGTGCTATAACACCAAGGTCGAGTTCAGATCCCTGTACTGGCCAGCCATGCCCCCACCAAAAAAAATAAATAAATGAAAATGTTCACCAAATTATGGTTTATATAGAAAGAACATTGGCAGTTATGAGATTTCATGTTTATAAAGAGTAAAAAGTTTGTAATCATACTTTAATAATTTAAATTTTAAAAGCTGGGTTCAAAATTATATACACACAACATAAGATGGGGAAGTGCTATGTCATTTGTTATGTGATAACACAGGGTCCAAAATAGTATAGACACTCTAATCACACCTGTGTAAAAACATCTAAGAAAGAGCCTGGAAGGAAATGCATTGCAATGTTGCAGTGATTGTTTGGGGTGGAGGCGGGAGGGTAAGACAACGTCTACCTTTTGTAGTTCTTGTGTCTACTTTTTCAATTTTCCAAACTTTCCATTGCAATACCAAATAGTTTTGTGATAGGAAAACAAAACAAAGAATTAAAAAGAAGTCACTCTCAACCTCTCATGGACCCCGCATTGTCTGTTGGAGAGTCCAAGTCTATGGGGCATGTAGGCTCTCCAGCGTCTTCTCCCACTGGAGATCTCCCCTAGCATACTGCCATGCTTCCTGTGCTTGGAGACACTCACGTGCTCTCTCAAACCTCTGTGCCTTTGTGTGTGCTGTTGTCTCAGCCCGAAGTGCCCTGCCCCTTGATCTACCTGGTCAACCCAAGTTATTCTTCAAACCAGAGTGTATGTGACATCTTCCAACAATGTTTACTTGCTCTCCACCTTCTGTCGACCACTCCTTTCTCTCTAGCAGGTACAACTTTTTAATGTGGCCCTTAATACAAGGTATTAAATGTTATTTCCCATAATAGTCTGTGAGCCTCCTGAGAGAAGGATGTATGTTCTAATATCCCAGGGCCTATCCCAGTGCTCATGGGAGTAAATTTAGGGGCTGTCTGTGAATGTGTGAAAAATTTGGGGACACCATGGCCCCATTCAAGATTGTCTTGAAATAGAAGGAGAATGTGATTATAACTTATCTACTAAAAACTGGAGCAATGGTATTGCACTCTTTTTGAAGAATGATTATGATTGGTATTTTTATCTTCTAAAACGGTACCTGGCACAAAGTATTCTGATAACAACTGGTGTACTGCAGTTTAATTATGGCACTAACCACACAGGTTAGTGCAGACCCCACTAGTTAAGAGGCAGGGTCTGCAACAAGACTGCCCTCATTTTAGACCAAATAGCTATAAATCTAGGGGTCTCTCATGATCCCCCTCAGGTTTGATAATTCTCTAGAATGACTCACAGAACTCAAGATAGCAGTAAACTTACAATTACAGTTTTACTATAAAGGATACGAATCAAGACCAGCTAAATGAAGAGACACATAGGGCAAGGTCTGGCAGGGTTCCAAGTGTAGAGATTCCAAATGTGGAGCTTCTGTGTCCTCTCTCTACGGATCAGGACACATCCTCCTCTTAGCACCAACCAGGAAGCTCCACTGAGCTTCAGTGTCCAGAGTTTTTACTGGGGTTTTCTTAAGTGATTGATTAAATCACTAGCCATGTGATTGAACTCAATCTGTAGCCTCCCTCTCCTCCCTGTAAGGTCAGGCTGGCTCAAAGGCCCAATCTTCTGATCCTATGGTTGATCTTTCTGATGACCAGTGTCCATCATAAAGCTATCAAGGGACCCTCCAAGAGTCACCTCATTAGCATAAACTCAGGTGTGATCCAGGAAACTCATGAATAACAGACACTTCTATCACTTGGGAAATTCCAAGGGTTTTAGAAGCTCCATTCCAGGAACCCAGCACAAATTCTTCATTATACAACACATAGTACATGCTCAATCGACACTTGCTAAGCAGAAAGACACACTCAAAAAACTAGAAATTGTCAGGGAAGATGCCAGTTAGGCTCTTGGATTCTTCTGACCAATAGGTATACACACCTGTTGTGGAGATGGACACATTAGGCAACGAGAAGCCAATTCTGTTAAACATTCCAATCATATGACAAACTCCCTGAGCTCTGGTTTATATTACCATGAACCCTGATGATAATTTGGCTTCCCATGTGGCTTGTTTATAGGAAGAGAACGTTAGCCCGGCTTACATAAGCATACATGTCTGCCTGAGTTGATTTCTCATTGTAAATGAATAAGCTGGCATTCTGGCTACAGAGGTCAGTCTCTTTGAGCTGTTTTTCCTGTCCACCATTAGTGTGGTTTCTAAGCCTGCAAGGCAGACACTGTCCAAGATCCAGCCCTGGACCCTGGCAAGTTCTCCCATCTGGTGCCACCCCAGGCACCTCCAGGAGCCCCTGGGAGCCATCCAGCTGGCTCTCTGCCTCTACATTTCAGGGTGTGGTCTTCAGGGAATTCACAACATTTCTGCAACAGAAGAGTTTCAGGAACACCCCAAATTGGATCTGGGTGACTTGAATGTAATCTCAAGAAGGTATGTCTGAGATGTGGTTGTAACTGAGAAAGCTTAAGCCTAATTAATTTTATTCCACTTGACTTAAAGAGCATGTGAAAGAAGGGGATCTGAGAACATTGATAAGCAGGGCCCCAAGAGCATAATTTTATTTTTAAAAACTTATTTTTTATTTTTTTTACCTTCTAAGATGTTGCAGAGTAGTTGGTGAAGGGGGGAAGGGAGGTGAGCGGGGGATTGGGTGGAAGGAGGAGGAAGGAGGGGGGGCATGGTCGAGGCCTGTGGGACCCCCCCTCATTCTGGGGGGGGCCCAGGGGGCTTCCAGAGGTGGCTCAGTTGTGGCTGGGCTGGATGTGGATGCCAGGGGGGCATGGCTGAGGCCCTCGGCAGCCCCCAACCCTGGGAGCCTGGGGTGCTTCCAGTGGCAGCTCGGTAGTCACTGGGATGGATGCAGACATTGAGGGTGTGTGGCTGAAGCCCTTGGACCCCCACCACCTCAGCTCGGGAGCCTAGGGCACATGTGGCAGTGGCTTGGTGGTCGTCACTGGGCTGGATGCACGTGTCGGTGGTATGTGGCTGAGGCTGTCAACCCCCTCTGCCCCAACTAGGGAGCCCGGGGGGCTTCTGGTCCTTTTAGGTTTTATAGGTGTTCTTTGGTGGTGTTAGACCTTTACTGGTTAATATCAGAACTTTGTCTCTGATTCGTGGGGTTTTTGTTTTTTCTTTCAGTTCTGTGTTGAATTATTTGCTATTTCCTCCACTTAAACTCTACACTGGAACTAATTTGTTGTCCTTTGCTTACTTCTTTTTTTTTTTTT
>NW_007726354.1:769065-770452 GCF_000696425.1 Galeopterus variegatus | reverse complement strand
CGCTCAGCCAGTGAGCAGCCGGTCTGTATGTGGGATCCGAACCCTTGGCGGGAGCGTCGCCGCGCTTCCAAGCGGCCCGGGCCAGCCCGTCCTTTGCTTACTTCTAAAATGGGGAAACTTCCTGTGGGGGCCAGCACTTGAGCTCTGTGGTTGAACTAAATTGCTGCTTTGCTGCTGATTCCCTGGAGAAGACTTCTGGGTCTCATGAGGTTTGGTCCACCTGCGTTGTGTGGAAACTCTGGTCTGGGCCTGAGTCTTTTCAGCAAACTGCATCCCTTGCTGTTCTATATTCCTGATCAGTCTCTACTGAGTGGGCCTGTGCTGGTTGGGGGGCAGATCAGCTGTCCACGCTGTGTCCCAGTGTTCCCCCAGTGGGCCCGTCTCCCCCATCACCCACACTCCAAACACTTCTCATGGGATTGGCCATCTGCCAGTCCCTTGCGATGACTCACTGGCCTCGGAGTGACTCCTTTTTCTGTTGTCTGTGGCCCGTCATTCCTGTGCGGGTCCACAGGAACACTGTTAGTGGTCTAGCTGGCCTGGGGGCCACCAAGGCCATCTTCTCCCCTGCCACCTCCAAGCAAGTTCATACAAAGAGCACAGCTGCGGCTTTTGCCAGCTCTTGCTCCACGTGCTCACCAGGAGCAGCCTTGCAGTGGCTGGGGCTAGAAACAGTTGGGGCGGTCCTTTCTTTCTCTCATCGTGGCTTCTCTCACCTTCATGAACTCCGTAGGTCTCTCCTCCTCTTCTCCTGAGCTCCAGCAGCCCCAGCTTGGTAGTCGTTGCTTTTAAATAGTTGTAAATTGGTTGATTAGGGGAGAGGGTGATGCTGGGGACCATCTATTCGACCATCTTGATCAGAAGTCTGATTTCTCTCCCCAAGAGCATAATTTTAACAGTGTTTATCTGGTCCTCTCCAGAGTCTGGAGACACTGACTGGTGCACACAAGGCTTGCAGTGACTGGAAAGGTTTACTCATTTGGAGGAAATAGAGAATTCACTCCTCTAACACCTGAATGAGAGAAGATTATCTCACCCCCTTCAGCTGCAATTTGATTTAATGTGTTCAACAGGCAAATATCTGATTAACAATTAGACCTCTGACTCACCTTTACTGTATTCTCTTCATCACAAATTAAGAAATGATATTCTGGTTTATGCCTTTGTTTTTTATGAGTTTGGTCCCATGAACTTAATGCACTGACAAAACTGAGTTTCAAGCTGCGGAAAATTTAAGACCAGACCACAAAATATGGTGTCACCCTCCAACATTTTGTCAGAGACAGCCAGCCTTTCTCTAGACGAACATATTGACCACACCGTATCCCCCAAACCACAACTCACCTCATTTAGGAGCCTGCTCTACAGATGCCTGCCTGACATTCTC
>NW_007726354.1:762682-767502 GCF_000696425.1 Galeopterus variegatus | reverse complement strand
TATTTTGCCAAAGGCTCCCCGCCCCCCTTTCTGGCTCCAGAATATAAATACTGCATACACAGTGAGATAGTTTTAGCAAACCAAGAGATAGACTTGGTTTCCCTAGAAATTGCCTAACATTCTGGGATGCACTGTCATCTGGAATCTTCTTCCACAAGCCCAAGCTGTCTTGAGCACTAAGTTTCCTACTCGCTATTGCCCCTGTCCCCACCCTGTCCCTCGGCCCCTCCACACTCGGCTTCTCTCCACTCGTCACCGCCCCCTCTGCCCCGGCAACACCTGCCCGCAAACCCGCACAGGTTGAGAGCGGAGGGTGTGATGTTCCCCTTGCTCACGGATCACGGGACAGACGCTCCCGGGGACAACTTTGCGAGGCCACGTGCTCGTGCCCCTTAGGAAGGGGGAGAAATCCCTGCAGCTCGGTTTTGTTCCAATGGTCTGTTCGGTGAGTGATTCCCGTTTCCCCAAAGGCTGCCCCTCATTAGCATGAGCGGGGGTGGGGGTGGGGGTGGGGGTGNGCCCCTAGAATATTTTTTCTTAAGTTGAAATTAAACTGGTCGCTTCATAACTCCTGCCCACAGGTACTTTCACATTATATAACAAATGTTTTTGTGTACCTAGGGTGCCCATCCTCAGCTCCTCCTAAGAACTTGAACATGACGGAGTCCAGCCCTCTCCCATCCTATTGTTCTCCTTTTAGCTTTCCAGTGTCTTTTTAAAAACATGATCCCCCCAGAATCTGGTCAGTCCACCAGCACTGTTATTTTTGAGACATAAAATATTAGTGCAGCAAAAGTTTGTTGTTTCTTGTAGCAGCCACATCTCTCCGCTGGCTCGTATGCTTCAGATGAAACTCCATCTCAATGTGTTTCTCTTTCCTTTTGGATTTGAAGCTGTTGAAAAGGGGTATACATCACTAAGGTTGTGGACTCACCCTGGTAAATGGATTTCCCCCTTTGGTGAATGCTGTTTCTGTTCAATCCAAGGGCAAGTGTCCTTAGCTCAGGACCAAATACTGTGCCATGTCAAGAATTCAGATCTAAGCAGTGAATGAGTTGACTTTTCTTGGGGGGGGGTGTCTACATTTTTCAAGATGAGCCGAGAGAGAGAGAGAGAGAGAGAGAGAGAGAGAGAGAGAGAGAGAGAGAGAGAGAGGGAGAGACGGAGAGAGGAAAGAGAGAGAGAAAGAGAGAGAGAGGATAGAGAAAGAGAGAGAGAGGACAGAGAGAGAGAGAGAGGGAGAGAGAAAGAGAGAGAGAGGGAGAGAGAGAGAAAGAGAGAGAGAGAACAGAGAGAGAGAGAGAGAGAGAAACAGGGAGGAAGGAAAGAATAAGAGAAAAAGAAAGAAAAAGGAAGCAGGTATATCCTTCCTCAAGCATCAAAGGCCCGGGGAATGAAAATGTAGTGGTCAGAGCAGAGTTGAGTTTTCGACTGTTTTACTTGCTTTCAGCTGCTTTTCTTTCAAGCTAGTCCGAGTCCCTTTCAGGCCTGTGTGCCTGTGCTAATTAATTGTGTACATCAGCCTTCTATTAAAAATCTGCAGGGTTGGAAGCCAAAAGTGGAGTGCTAAAATATTTAAAAGCTCTTAAGCCTGGGGCACAAGCTGATCAGCAGAAAGACGATTTCCCCCTGGTACTGAATGTCTGGGTTAAGGAAGCTGAATTGGCTGCACTCCTTTTGAAAATCTTCTTCTGACTTATTTCCCTTTTCAAAGCCTGGACATGAGAGAATTAGAGTCTACTCCTCGGTGCCATTTTGCATCATCCAGTTCCTTATCAGACATGCTTATCATTACATGCCTTGGGAATGATATAATCATATCCAAATGAGGCCAAGCTTCATTAGATGAAATGAAAATCTTGGGGTGAAATTTAATGTTACTCTTTGTACATGGCAAAATTGCAACTGAATCCAGGAAAGGCCAACTAGATAGGCCCAAATGTGGCTACTCTGCAACCAGTGGTGGATATTACTAAGTGACAATGAATTGAGTTGGATTAATTAACATTTGTCTTCTTGCTGGCTGGTAAGTTGCCGATCAGAGGTGGGGGTGTGGAGAAGGGGTGGGGGGAGAGAGCGCAGGCTGAGCCCAGGCTGAGTTTGAGAGCCTGGGAACGCTGTCTACCAAAATGACAGCTAGAGCTTTCTGGCTTCTCTGCTTGATCGTCGGGTCATCCCCCGAAGCCCCAGTGGCGGAGAGAAAAGGTAAGATGGAGAAATGCAGAGCCCGGGGAGAGGAGCTGGGATCTGGGGGGGAACGGAGAGAGGGCGCGATGCAGGAACGAGGAAGGGGTCAGAGCCCGCAGGAGAGGAGCCGCCCGGGTCTGCGTCCGTGTTAGAAGGGAGCGAGATGCGTCCCCAAGACTCTGTGTCCCTTGGCAGCCTTTTCGGAAAGAAGCCAGTTCAGCTACTGAAATGACTCGGAGCGAGCGAGCCGGGCAGGCTGGAGAAAACTTTGCATGTTAATCAGTTGCTCCATCACAGAGGAGGGAAAGTGTCAAAAGGGGTCGTGGCGCGCCTTTTGGGAGCCGTGCCCGGGCCGGGCTCGCAGGACGCAGCGGGCGGCGGGCGGCGGGCGCCCGGGGAGCCCGCGACTGAGCGGAGGCGCTGGGTGCGCCGAGGACGGCTGGGGTGACCGGGAGCCGAAACCCACAGCCCCGGGCACCACTCCCCTCTCCTGCAGCCCCAGCGAGCAGCCTTGGGACACCTGAGCCAGGGTCTGTTTTACAGCACACACACATGCACACGCAGACGCACACACATGCACACGCAGACGCACACACACACATGCACACACACGCACACGTACACGCGCACACACACGCACACATACAGGCACACACGCACACACACGCACACATACAGGCACACACGCACACACACGCACACATACAGGCACACACGCACACACACGCACACATACAGGCACACACGCACACACACGCACACATACAGGCACACACGCACACACACGCACACATACAGGCACACACGCACACACACGCACACATACAGGCACACACGCACACACACGCACACATACAGGCACACACGCACACACACGCACACATACAGGCACACACGCACACACACGCACACATACAGGCACACACGCACACACACGCACACATACAGGCACACACGCACACACACGCACACATACAGGCACACACGCACACACACGCACACATACAGGCACACACGCACACACATGCCCACACGCACACACACACGCACGCACATGCACACACGCGCACACAGGCACACACACGCACGTGCACACACATGCACACACGCACACACACATGCACACAGTTCATGCATGAAATAAAGTCACTGAGGGAATGAGCACATAAGGCGTTCTCTGGGGGATCGTGTTTTTGTTCTGCTTTTATTTGGACGTTCCGTTCGCCTGGCTATCTCTGGGAAAAATAGCTTCCGTACCTCACAGGGCAATTTACTTTGGGTTATTTTTCCACATGGAAATTGAATGACTTCAGTGGCATTTAACCCAAATATCAGACAATCTTTCCCATGACAACAGATGGTGATATCAATGGGGAGGCAGTTTCGAGGTCAACAGTTGACAGTCAGGAATTGGATATCCACCAGAACTTTATTCAGCTGTGTATGGTACAACCGTTTAACATACTGAGTCAGAATCGACCTCTTTATAAAAACATGAACTATAACCAGCTAGGATTGCTGGGGAAAGCTGATTTTAAAGGAGATTATCAATTTGGCAAGATAAATCACTTTAAATGAAGTGTTGCCAGAGCTGCAAATGGGCAGACTAAGCTCCTTAAATGCAAGGGGAGAGACAAATAAAGACGGGTTCTTGAGTTCCTGTGCCTGTTTGGAGGGCACTGGGACCCAGGCAAACGGGGAGATGATATTGTGTAACCGGGCATGGAAAGGTGCCCAGCGTCCAAGCTGGCTGAAGTTTGCCCGCCAACCTGTCTGCAGAGCCGGGGAAAATCATTACTAATTTAAAAAATTTGTTTTCATGCCATACCATTTAGGAGTTTTTTCTCCACCATCTAATAGGGAGGGAAACGTCCGCGATGTGTGTGCTTTTATACTCAACCAGGGGCCTCCGCCTCCCAGCCAAGCTTTAAAAACCTTTCTTAGCTGTAGTTTACCAGTAAGTGGTGTCCAAGAAGCCAGCTAAAAATCCACTCAAATGCTCGACTCTGCAGAGACTAAGATGACAGTGTAAACACGGATGGGAAAACCAAATAGTTCTGTTGTCAGGGGCGCTTAAACCATTAGGAGAACCTGTAATAGGAGACCTGCCCCCCGGGGTTGGCCCGTGGTACTTTCTCAACAAACTGTAAATAGCAAAAGGGCGGATGTTTACACACACACACACACACACACACACACACACGCACACACGTTAAAGGAAGGGCAAGAAGAGTTAACCAGTGTTGTCAGAAATGTTTAATCCTAGAATAAATAGGAGGCTGTAATTTTAAAAGCTATAGATTTGAAAAGGTTCCTTACCTACGGGAATAACTGCAATTTGTGGCAACGGGCACGCTGATGGTATTGATCTGACCATGACATCTTGGGCACAGGAGGGTCAGCTTTGTACCCATGCATATGCATAATCAATCAAAAAAAAAAAAAGGTACCTTTACAAAATACAACGTTCCCATCGGACCTCTGGCTGCGCGCATGCTGCACGGTGCTCGTGGTCGGCCCTATTCTTAGACGGCGAGACCGTCCTCTCCTCTTTCCCTCGGGGCTGGGACGCGAGGCCCAGGAGGCTTCCCTCCCCTTCCCCCAGGGGCGGCCTCTGTCCGCTTCCAGGTCTC
>NW_007726354.1:735312-761729 GCF_000696425.1 Galeopterus variegatus | reverse complement strand
GGACCTGGACGAGCGCGAGTCGTTCTGCGCCAGCGAGTTCGGTGAGCGGGTCCCGCTGCTCCTCCCGGGCCCGGGGCGTGAGAGAGCACCGCCGTGTAATGCTTTTCTCCCAACTCTCTTTGGAAAGCAGCAGTGAATGGAATCGTGCATGACGTGGACGTGCTCGGCACAGGGATCCGGCTGGTGACGCTGCTGGTGGACCGGGACGGGCTGTACAAGATGAACCGCCTGTACATCACTCCGGACGGGTTTTTCTTCCGAGTCCACCTGTTAGCCCTAGACTCCTCCAGTTGCAATAAGCCATGCCCAGAGTTTAAACTTGGTATTGAAATTGACCTACATGACCGCTCCATATATGTACTTTATACCGCCATTTGTCACTAGGATGTCACTAGGTCGGTCACCCCAAGACCTTTTGTGGGGCGGTATTGAAATATGAATAGGATTTAGACGACAGGTCTTATTTGGGCCACACTGTGATTTAAGCACTATCAGCACTTTCCTCCACCCCCACCCCCCCAAAGGTGAGAGCAGCACGGATTGGCACAAAGCAGGTCCTCAAATACATGTTAACAAATGGAGTGAATGAGGACACGTGGACACGTGCCAGAGGGATGAATAAGGGGCTCTGTACAGAAGTGAGCTTAGAAAGGTTTTTACTGGGGGGGCGGGGAGGGTGGGGAATACATCCTCCCCTGTCTCTCTAGAGATGTGCTCTGGAAAACCCTCCTGATACATTGTGACTAGGCTCTCTGTTCTGTTATGTTGGCTATTTACAGGTTATTTGGTTATTTTATACTTTTCACTTTTTGGTGCCTGATCTGTATGGCGATCCGAACCCTTGACCTTGGTGTTATAACATCGCTCTCTAACCCACTGAGCTAACCAGCCAGCCCATTAGGTTATCTTCTAAAAGTCACTAGACTGTTTGCACCTGTTGCCTGTGGGTTAAATGCTGGCCGCCAACATGTGCAGCAACAGATTCAAGCTTAGGCATTTCTTAAAGGGCTCACGTGTTCTTATTCATTGTTTAATGACATTTAAAATACGCTATTAACTTATATTTTGGTTATTTTGTTCAGGCAGCAGGTATATTGTGATGGGCCACATCTACCATAAGAGACGGCAGCTCCCCACAGCTCTGCTCCAGTTCCTGAGAGGGCGCCTCCGCCCAGGAGATGGACTGCTTAGGAGCAGCAGCAGCTACGTGAGAAGGTTTAACCGAAAGAGGGATGGGCAAGTTCAAGGTGCAATTCACACCCAATGCATTTGAAACACACCATCCTGGCATTTCTGGATTACAAGAGTCTTGAATTCAGCGACAAGACATAAAACGTCTATCTTCATGTACTGGGGTCTTCCTTTTCAATACCGAAAGAGGGATGGGCAAGTTCAAGGTGCAATTCACACCCAATGCATTTGAAACACACCATCCTGGCATTTCTGGATTACAAGAGACTTGAATTCAGCGACAAGACATAAAACGTCTATCTTCATGTACTGGGGTCTTCCTTTTCAATAGGGCCCACCACAACTTTATGAATGACTTGCATTGTTCCATCTCTAACCTTGAAGTTGTCACTTTCTTATTTACAAAATTCTTCTGAAATGGTATGCTCCCGAGCTCAGCAGCAAAATTATTCAGTGATAATGCCAGACAGGAATTCACACAGCTTAGATAATTGACCTGTCCAGTTAACAGATCACTGCTTCATGTTACATTTTTAAATTATTTTAATACATTTTTCAGTAGAAATAGTTCACAAACATTTATTGAATTTAAATATACAACCTTGAATACTTTATATCATGTATCAAACCAAATTTTATACTCAAACCATCATATTTTAAATTCTGTACATAACAGTAAGCACATTAGCCAAGACATTTATGTATGAAATGTCCTTTAAATCAGAGCCCAGGACAAGTATTAAAATTTTACATTTAGAGAATACTAAAGCAAACTATTATTCAAAACAAGTGTTTCTGATGTACCAAAATGTAAGATATAGTTTATTTTCATGCTTCCCTGCTCCTAATAACTTATGTTTTCTGAACTGGCAGCTATACTAATACTAATGCTAAACGTATTCTGGGTGTATCTGATGTCATTTTTCTGTTAAGACCAAGTATCACGTTTGTGTTTGTAAAGCAGTAAATCTTGCCTTGAAATCAGATCTTGGATGCACCTGGTTTTTTAACCTCACTGAGCCCAAAGGTTTGAGAAAAAGTGCCAGTCACAAAAAAGCTGAATTTTTAGATGTCAAAAGGCTAAGTGGTGATCTTGGGTGACACGGTGGGGAATATTACAGAATGGCCAAGTGGACGTATTGTTGGTTGGAGGGTCAGATGTTAAAGCATAAAAAGAAAAGTTATAAATAGCTCTGATTTAAAAAAGAGAAAATCACTTCTACATAAACCTGAGGGCTAAGATTAGGGTTTGATTTATATTAATTTGATAATACTGTTTCTGAGAAATTTTGGAGACACATAAAAAGTTCCAGAGCCATGTGATGTGATACTGGGAGGTTACGTAGTTAATTATACCTGGCAAACACATGTGGGCTGGTATTTTAGAAACTGCCTGGGTAAAAGTTAAGGTCATCATTCAAGACCAGGTTTGCAAGGAAAGACTAGTGAGGCTTAAATGAAATAGAACAGCAGTGGACATGGGAGTGAGCACAGGAAGCAGTAAAGAACAGACTCTAATTCCAGGGTAGGAAAAAAAGGTTAAAAAGAATCACTGTTTCAATATTCAGTCAGTACTTGGGTAAAATCTTCAATTTTCTGGAAAATTTTAATGAGCAAATTCATTGTAGTATCTAATCCTTTTGTCTTATTTTTTTTTTTCTTAGCACATGGGTTTGTGCTCTAAAGGCCCCCTTGTGCCTGTGTGCACACGTAATAGTCCCTCATCAATAAAATACTCAGTTGTCTTCAAGAGGAGTAATTCAATAGCATCCCTCCTTCAAATTAAGCTGGTACTTTAGAATTCGAGGGGAAAAAAAGCACTTGTTTTTCTTTTGGTAGGGAAAGGTCTATAAAACAAACACTTTTTTTTTTGGTATTAGCTTTTTAATACTGCCTTTTGAAGGTATCATTTGGCACTATTTATTTATAGTTCTTTCGAAATCATTTTTAGGGTTAACCAAGCATACATATGCAAACACTTAAAAACTGACCTGCTGCCTACAGTGCGTCACCTCCATTTCAGGATATATCTGAGCAAGCAACAAATAAAGCAGGGCTTTATCATTTTAAAAAATATAGCTTATTTTCTTAGTTGAATTTGCTCCAAATTGAGTCAGTAGTGGTGTGATCTCCTGACAGATGGCTTTTCGGTGTCTCATTCTAAGTATCTAGAAGTATCTCAGAATATTTCAAATTATTCAAAATAGTTTGCACCTGGCTCTGTCCCACCCACCCAAGCAAGTACTGTACTGATAAGCCATTACTTTGCCAAGAGATACCACCATTCTCATTTTAAGGACGAAGAAATCTAAGACTCCTGGTAATAGCCTGAGTCATGAAAAGAATAAATGCTGTAATAACCATGTAGCTCTGTCAAACTCATTCTGTACTGTGCAGTGATTTAACAGGCCACCAGGTAGGCTCCTTAATATCAAAAACACACAAAGAAGCTTGGAGTTTGCCTAATAAAAATGAACAGAAATAGCGAAAGAACTTTTATTTGCAGATTCTAGGAAGGTAGATTACAAACAATGGCACATCTCAGTGTCTCTAAATAACACTCTAGGGCATGTGAAATATAAAAAGGTAATTGTTTTACTTTAGAAAACATCTCTGAAAATTCACAATTTTTTTAAAACCTACTTCAAGATATTAACTAAAATACAACTCCTGTAGAATTCGGATAGGAGAAAAAAGCCTTACCAATATTATGAAAATACTTTTTGTGATATGGTTTCAAGGATTGTGAACTTGGCAGACCTTTGATAACGAGCACTGAAAATCCTTTTAACCAAAGAAATCCACTGATGCAAATGAAGCACATTTACAGGCCCAAAGACTGGGGTAGAGACATCCTGACAGTATCAGAAATGGATATTATACGACTTGGATTACTGAAAACAAAATAGCTATAATATGTCTATCTTACTAAATAGCAGGAGCTTGTCAAAGAATACTCCTAGAAAAGCAGCTTTTGACCCTCATGTTTTATAAGAATGTTTCTCAAAAATTATTTTTGAAAGACTAAAGCTCTGATAAAACTATAAAATGTCTTTATGTATTTATATGGTGATATAAATCGCAAATGTTTTTCTACCATTAAATACACATTTAAAATTAACATCTTCCTGGTCCCAGGATTTCTACAAAATTTACCTTTTTTGAACAATTTGGCAATGCCAACAGCTACAGAAAATATATCAACCAACCACCCATTGTTTCGTTAGAAACTGCACCAAATCCAATGTCAAAAACATTACTTTATTTTTCTAGGATGAAATGTCCTGTTACGTACAAAAGAATTGCTGTTTAGAATTTGCCACAATTTGTTAAAAACATAGCAATCTATTGCCTACAGGTAGGAAAGTTCTTGCCGCAACAAATTTTAAATGATTAAGCCCATATATATATATATATATATATATATATATATATATATATATATACACACACATATATATATATATATATATATATATATGTGTGTGTGTGTGTATATATATATATATGTGTGTATATATATATATATGAATAAATAGTACAGAAATACTGTGACATGATGAGATGCAGAATAATTTTGTAATTCATTAAAATGGAGAATTCTTGCATCAGCACAGTGCATACAATATGTAACATTTTTAAAAAGTAAAAGGACAAAATAACCTATATTTAACTACTTCCACCTTAATATTTTAAGCAAAAACATTGTTTCCATGTCTTCATATTGAGCAATTAGCCTCTTTAGTTTGTAAGCATAGGTTTAAGTGACAACTTATGTACAAAAAGGAATGGGCTTCATTAGACAAAACTAACCCAGAATAACTTGTACAACCTGAGCCTGTAATAAGAAAGAACTGGGAACAGTAGCAATGTCTTTCTTTTAGGAAACTAAGGTCTGGGAAAGATTTTGCATAGCAGGGCAACATCAAATAGAAGGAAACTGTTAAAAAAAACAATTAGGTAAATTCCAGAACTTGGTAGGACAAAGCTAATGTGAATTAGTGCAAAATCTAGTAAAATTTTTGCAAAGCTGCATAATCCAACTATGGCAGATTTTATAGAAGCTATTATTACAGTGCAGTGATACAATGTGTAAGGTTAGAACACTAAAAGGGAAAACATGCAAAATACACTGTCCTCTGTTGTTTCCATTTTTTTCCATTTTCTTCCTACTGCTACACTACTCTGCCTTATGTGGAAAAAACAAACACATACCCAACCAACAAACAAAAAATACAAAGAGAATGAGGTCATCTAAAAAATGCCCTTCATAAAATGTTAGTAGCTGTCTGTGATTGGTATCATGGAACGCACAGATGCAGGCGACATGTATTTTGTCACATTTACCTTTCTCATGAGTATGATCACAACTGATGCAACAGGATCAGCACCCCTGAAGTTCTCTCTGGCGTGACAACAATGGACTGGGAGTTATGAAATGAAGGGCCACTACTGTCCTGGAGAAACCCAGGCACGAGCAGGTTATTCTGCCTTTGCAGCCCTCCCTCCCCCCACAAAGGCTTACAGATAATCATTAGCGCACATTCAAAGACACCTCCTTCTGTGGGAGAAAAATTATCTCCATTTATTTTGTTTCATATACATCCATAGTTGAATTTTAATACAAAAAGAAAAAATTAGAATCTGACAAATGTTTACAAACAAGATACCTTCAAATAGATTTTACTCATTTTAGCCTGGTGCAGAGTAAATGACAAATTGTACTGTAATAGTCAAGGCAACAGAGTCTGTAGTCCAGGACCACGTAGCCCAACCTTTATGCAAGCTTAATTTTCATCTACCATGAACAATAAACTCATTGTTGATTCCCACTTTTGTGTGTGTGTGTGTGTGTGTATGTGTGTGTGCACGTGTGTACATAGCAGCTCCTTTCATAGAAAGAAAAGACATCTAGAGGTTGTCTTGTATTTTTACCTACAGAAATCATGATAAGATACAGGATGGATTACATGTAACCGGGGCTGGATTTTATAAGAAAAAATAATTAGCTGACAAATGAGGGCAGCAATAAAAAAGCGTCTTTTTTGCAACAATAAATAAATACAGTCAAAAGTTTTCTGTGAGACTCTAAACCAGCTTCTTCACTGAAGAGCAGACGTGGCATTTCCATGGAGTTATGCTTGACCCCATAGTATCTTTTTTTTTTCTTGCTTTCTTTTTCTTTTTTTTTTTTTCAATAAACAAAGTTTTCCCGCTTCTGCCACAATAGTAAAACCATTTGATCTTGACAAGATAATGGTGTCGTTGACTTTGCTTTTCTCTTGTCCGTTGGACAAAATTGGCCAAGAATATAATTGGACTGTTATGACCAATAAAAACGAAGTTTAGGTCAAGTCTTGTCAGGACAGCCTGACTAAAAACATCTGGCTCCTTAATTTAAAATAGTTCAGACAACCAGATTCTTGCTGTGTTTTATGTTAGGTTAACACGCTGAGCTTTAAGAAGCTGTAGACTGCAGTTTGTTGTTATGAGACCTACAGAATACAGAAAAAAGGGAACAATTAAGCACCCTTCATTTTTGAAAACAATGATGCTTTATGTGGATGCCAAGGGCAGTCAGTCTGGGGGAAGCAGCCATGTTCTTTCATTCACCCTTGGCAAGCAAATACAAGAGAACAATTAAGAAATTTTTAACCTATAACATTAAAACTTTTCACTGTACATTAAACATGATAGCTCACTGGAAAAAGCTAATATTTTAAAAAAATATATATTTGTCTAATAAAGATTATATTTTTAGCCAACAGGACAAACATTTACAGAAGCATTATCACTGTGGTAAAAAAAGTGTGTGTGTGTGTGTGTGTGTGTGTGTATTTATTTACATTGATTTGGGGAATATAAAGAGGAAAAATTGTGTTAAAAGAAAAAAAATAGCAATATTAAAATCACATTTTTTTCTATTAAAGTCCAGAAAGTCTCCCTTCTAGTTTCACAGTTTTATTCATAACTTTCTTCAGTAAACCAAATGACTGTACAGTTCCCAGGACTAAGTCAAAATACTTTATATTGCAAAAGCAGATAAATACAATATTCCAAAAGTTTACAATTTTTAAATACATTGTTCAACATGGCTGCGAGAATAAATTGTTTACCACTATACATATTATTTTAACATTAAAAAATTATATTAACTAATCTGAATTTTGGGGGGGCAATTTTGAATTAGGTAATCACGTGGTACAATAAAACAAAGAGTGACCCCAACATCCAGTTCTGATTCCAGTTAAAAATTCAGACTAAAGATATCACAATCTGTAAGAAAAGAAAGAACATGGATGGTATAAATGATGAATTATAACAAAGTGCAGTAACGAAAATAATGTTTAAACAATGCAGAAGATTATAAATTAAAAATAGGGAGATATGGCAAAGAAAATACTCAAAATCAATAAATCAATTTTCAATCACTGGCTACTTATATGTTGTATTCTGCCTTAAACCTGGAAATCAACAGAAATTCCCTAAAAAGGCAACAGTGAGTTGCCTTTATACACCTCTTCATATTGCAATTTATTTATTTAAGCAGAATTGAGCAAACTTCTCAATTCAGCTATGTTCTTTAATGAAAATTATGTAACCTTCAGAATATAAAAAGCTACATAAAATAACCAGGTGGGCACCTTTGCAGCACAGACCCTCCCTTTTTCCTTTCCCAGATTCCTTTGTTTTTTGCCACAGGCCCCAGGAACATGAGGTGCTTTCCTCTCCCTCATCAGCAGCTGCCACCACTCATCCTTGGGGCTCTGCTTGCAAGCCTGGCAACGCTGCTACCTCCCAGTTACTGTCAAAGGCCTTTCCAGTTTAAAACTAGCAATTTTAGATATTTAATTGGAGGAAAAAATGCACGAGGTACAGATCAGAAAGCACAGAGAGGCTTATAAGAAGAAGTTGTACTCCTTTGTCCTACCTTTACTCCACCTGAAGTCCAGGCTCCCTAGGATCAATCACTTTCACCTCTCAGTTCTTTGGAATAGATTTTTTTTTTTTTTTAAAAAAGATGACTGGTAAGGGGATCTTAACCCTTGACTTGGTGTTGTCAGCACCACGCTCAGCCAGCGAGCAAACCGGCCATCCCTATATGGGATCCGAACCTGGGGCCTTGGTGTTATCAGCACCGCACTCTCCCGAGTGAGCCACGGGCCGGCCCTGGAATAGATTTTTTAAAATACTATTTCTTATTTTACCAAATTAATTTTGTTTACACCCTGCTACGACAAATGAGAACTGAGCCAACTTAACCATTTCCCTACCTCCCTCTTTGAGTCTAAGTTTTATTTCCCTATAGTTTAAAATTATATATTTCCATGCTTTGTCTATAGGCTGAGTCTAAAAGTTGAAAATCAATGTAGTATTAACATTATTATAGGGCTGGCTAGTTAGCTCAGTTGGTTAGAGCATGATGTTATAATACTAAGGTCAAGGTTTCGATCCACATACCAGCCAGCTGCAAAACAAGAACAAAACAGAAACAAAAACAAAACCCAAAATATTACTATGACTACGTAAATATTTTTCCCTGTAGCACCTAGTCCTCTGCTAAGAGGGCATTCTTATACAACTTCTTGTTTTTCATGGAGTTTCTAATTGCCTTTCATTTTTATCCCTTACATTCTTTGGCTTAATCATAGCCTTATGTTTTTCTATCTTAAACAAATTATCTAATGTATGAATCATTTTCTTTCCCCAGAAACCACCCTCATGGGAGAGCTCCATTCTCCTGTTCCAATGTAGACTGCTTGCTGCATAGGCCTCCTGTACAAATGCTACCCTGGTTCACAGTAATTCTCATTGCTTTCTTGAACCTCCTGTTTCCTGGACCCAAGGTCTTTTTTGCTTAATTTGCATCCTTATTTTTGCTAGCACACATCTTAAAGTAACTTGCCAAGAAAGGATGCCCTTTCTAAGTCCGTACATGACTGAAAATGTATTTATTCTGCCTCTACACTTGATTGTCTGGCTGGACTTCTAGGCTGAAATCATTTTTCCTCAAACTTTTGGTTTTATTCTTCCATAATCTTCTAGCATTCCATGTTGCAATAGAAAAGTCTGATACCAGTCTAATTCTTATTATTTTACAGATTGTTTTATCCTCAAAAGAGGATAAAAGCTCTCAGAGAACTTTTTATTCTTGGCATTTGGAAATTTTACAGTGATATATACGAGGATGGATATATTTCCATACCTGGTTTATTATGTTTGTTTATTAACTGCTCTCCCTACCCTCCCAGTCCTCCACATAAGCTCCACACACAGCAGGGGCTTTACTGCTAAATTCCCAATGTCAAACAGCAGGCTCTCAATAGCCATTTGCTGAATCAATGAATTTGTCCTGTTTGGACTTAAAGTCTTGTGCCTTTCCTCAGCTCAGGGAATTTTTGTTATATTATTCTTTTGACAATTTCCTCTCCTCTGTCTTCTCTGTTTTTTCTTTATAGAATTTCCATCAAGTGAATATTGGATACTCTATAATGTATTTTTTCTTTCATATTTTTCATCTCCTTGTCTTTTTGTTCTTTATATGGAGAGAGTTTCTTGATTTTAACTTTTACTGCTTGCAACAAGTTTATGTTTTTTCCAATCACTTTCTTGTTCTCAGATTGTTCTTTACTCCTAATATCCTGTTCACTATTTTATAGATGGAATGTCTTCTAAAATTTCTCTGAGGACATGATTAAGAGATTTGTTTTGTTTTTTAAAAAGTTCTCTTTTCTCTGGAATCTATTTTTCTACTACATCTTGATTTTTCTCTTTCACACTGCAGGCTTTCCTTACATGTCTGGCCATCCCTAGGTGTCTGTAAATACTTCAGAAGGGTCAGTTAATGGACTGCATATGTGACTGGAGGGCCGTGTGCATGGGGCTTACCCACTGGCAAGTTTTGCTTTAGACAAGAAACAAGGGATTCTCAGCGTCAGTACTATTAACATTTTGGGGTTGGATCATTCTTTGTGGTGGGCAACTGTCCTGTGCATTGCAGGATGTTTAGAAATATCTCTGGCCTCTACCTATTAGGTGCCGGTACCACCTCCAAACCCATATACATAGATCTTCAGTTAATCCCTCTTTTCCTTTTTTTTTTTTTTTTTGCATTTTAATATATTTTGGAATCTCCATGTTTGGATGATGCTCTCTGGGGTTCTAGTAGTCAGTAAGCAAGCTGTCACTTTTGCTGAAGAGTCCTCTAGGAGGATTCTGCACTATAGTTTGCCTGGCTTCATGACTTAATCCTCTTCTATCTGCTTCCTATATTCCAGAATTTATATTCTGGAGATTGCTGAAATCTCATCAACTAGCTGGCTTCTATCATATTCTTTTCACTACTGTGAGTTTATCTCTTTTTATTCCTTTATTATTTTATTGTTATTTTCCAGAGGCCCCTGTCATATGAAGTCCCCTTACATATTAAGTTTACTGCTAATGGGTTGACAGGGGATAGTAAAAATGGGAAAGTTTTAGAGATTTTGTACAGTTTCTTGGTCTATAGCCTTCCTGCCTACTGTTCTTCCTTGCCTATAGTTTTTGATTCTTTTGCTGATAAGGTAATTGGATACTTCAGCTGGGCTTGTCCGTCACTTTTATTTTATGTAAAACAGACTCTAAAATACTTGGTAACCATCTACCTTGCTACAGGAAAAGGAGAGAGACAAAACACCCCATACATTTTCTTCAAAGGAAAATTACTAAGTAGAGTGTTGATTCTTACACTATGGTATGCAGAGTCCCTTAGAAGTTCCTTAGGAGTCCATTAGATAATATACAGATGCCCAGGCCCCAACCCAGCCAAGGTCTACCCAATCTGAATATCTGGGGTAGTCGAGTTTGAGGGCTGGTGGATGAGGGACTGTGAATAATGCATCTCAAGAGCTACAGAGTGGTGGCAGCTACTATTGGAAAGGGAAATCCATCCTTAAAAAGTCCTCTTCTGTTTTCTCTGGAATCTATTTTTCTGCTATACATTTTGGAAGGAAGAAAACCATGAGCCTAAGAAGGGAGCTGAGGTTCAGAAACAGAAGGGCATGAAGGTAACCCAACTTCATGAAAAGTTGCTCAATGTGTTTATGTTACTAGAGGTTCAGAGAAAAGGTTTGTAGACTTAAAGTCTAGCTTTGCTCATAGAAAAAATATCCGGAAAAATAAAACATTTTATGACTTCAAAGATCTAGCAAAAAAATTAAGGAGATAGTGCTTAAACCCTCCATCCTGTAGCCTCACTCTACCCTATAGAACAGTCATTTTTACATTTCTTTATCTCCTAATTAGGATGTAAACTCAAGGGGAAAAAGCTCTTACTACCTTTTACATGCCCATGGTATTTACGATAGCATCCTGCATTCTGTAAGCATTCATTTGATAAATGTTTTTTGAATTTTAAAAAGCCTTGGAAATGGGGGACAGTGTTGTGGGACTGAGCCTTCAACCTGTGGGATCCGACACTATCTCCAGGTACAGGGCTGGAATTGAATTGAATTGCAGGACACTCAGCTGGTGTCTGCTGCAGAACTGATTGATTGGTTGTTGGTGTGGAGAAATCCCTACACTGTTCTTGGTGAGCAGAGGTCACAGAAGTCTTCTGTATTGATTGTTGTGGTGTGAGAGCAGAAGAAATACAGGTTGTTTTTCTCTGGCAGTACAGGTAACTGCTGAATAAAATTAGCTCCTGAAGAATGCTGTGTTTGAAGAAAGTTCAGCACACAATTTTATAGAAAAATCTAGGAGAGTGAAAGGCCAGTGATCTCTAATCAATCTAGGACTGACAGAAAAGTAACACAGATCCAAATTAAAGATCAGTGATGATTTCTAAATTTCTTTTCTTTTCTTTCTTTTTTTTAATTTTTATTTCGTCAATATACAATGTGGTTGGTTATTATGGCCCATCACCGAAACCTCCCTCCCTCCTCCCTCTCCCCTCTCCCACCCATGATTTCTAAATTTCAAAAAATGATTCATCCAAAAAAATAAAAGTTCAAAAATACCTAAGCAACTTTTGAAAAATAAAAGTAATGGGAAAGATTTAATCTGTCAGCCATTAAAAAGCTATCATAAAGCTGATAATGAAAAGTGTGGCACCATGCAGGACTTACAAACACTGATGGAACTGAGGTCAAAACTGCAACAGAGAACTGTATGCAGCATGTGAATCTCATCTATGTGTAGGATGTCATTTCCCATCGGCAGGGGAAGGAAGGATTCATTAATTAATAGGATGGGGGAACTGCCTACATATCTGAAGAAAAAACTCTATCTCCCACCATATGTCAAAATAATTCTAGATGGATTAACATTTAAGGGCAAAAATTAAGACCATAAAAAATACCAGAAGACCCAACAATGTAAATGTAATCACTGAAATGTATATATAAAAATGGTTGAAATAGCAAATTCTGTTATATCTTAGTATTTTAGTATGCATACACAAAAATTAGTCTTTGAAAGCTCCAGTTTCTGTGGACAGGGAAAAAATCATGTAAACAAGAACTGTAAAAATGCACTAGGTTAACTAAATTCCCAACAAGACTTGGGCACATCTATTCTGTACAGGTTCATGGAAGCTGAACAGGAAAAAATGAATGCTTAACACATTACACCAGGATATTATCATTTCATACTTATTTCAAGTTCTAGGTACTTAATGCTTGACTAAGTTTAATAAAATATGTGAGCAGTAGTTGGACATTTTATGGTTCCAACTTAACTAGGTATCCCTTTAAAAAATGACTATAACATATAGGTATTTGTACATATTGGGATAGAGAAAAAAAACTACCATCATGACACCAAAGGCCAAATTCATAATAATAGATGTGAATCCAAAAAATGTTATAAGTTACTGTATGCCAAAAAAAATCACCACAAAACTTCATCAGTCTATTAAAAAAAGATTACCTCTAGGGGACAATATGAGAGTGGTGGTAAATTTTACATTTCATTCTCCATTTTCTGTCACATCTGCATTGGTACACCAAATGTATTATTTTTGAAATAAATATTTTCAAGGATAAAAAATATTTCCCTGAAAAGAGTGATAATATCCAATAGTTCTCAAGAGTGCAGAAAGACGTCTGCAGATATATACTATGAGTAGAAGAAACTGGTTGAAGTGTAATAAGAATATTTCTTAAAAGCCTAAAAAGTATATATACCTTGTAACCCAGAAATTCTAATTCCAGGAATTTTTCCTAAGAAAACAAACAAGTACAGGCAGAAACATGAACAAATATGTTCATTGACATGAGGTTTATATTAGCAAAAACTGCACATAGCTGAAAAATCTATTACTCGGGGGGTGGTTAAATAATTTTAATTCCATACAATTAAAAAAGATGTAGGTCGGGCCGGCCCGGTGGCGCACTGCTACAGTGCGCCGCTTGGGAACGCGGCGGCGCTCCTGCCGAGGGTTCGGATCCCACATACAGACCGACCGCTCACTGGCTGAGCGAGGTGCGGGCGCAACACCGAGGGTTGCGATCCCGTTGCCGGTCCCGGTCCGGTACGGGCGCGACACTGAGGGTTGCGATCTGTTGCCGGTCACGAAAAAAGACAAAAAGGAAAAAAAGAAAAAAAAAAAAAAGATGTAGGTCTATAACAAAGCTGATGTGAAAAAGGTATTACAAAGTACGTTATAAAACATGGTAATTCATATAAATCTATTTCTGCTTAAGAAAATAAAAGATAATACCTTATATCCCCAAAGGAAACTGCTGTTTCCAACTTAGTGTATATCATTCCAAACACTTTCTATGCATTTTAAAACAAATTTATGTACTCTTAGAAAATATATAGTTATTTACTGCTGAAAACCTAGGTACTGTTCTGTAATTTTCATTTTGTTTTTTCAACATCTTTTCAAGATCTATATTATCTTTATGTACCTACTTACATAAGATGATGTTTACCTTGATACAGACAGCAAAAACAAAATGAAAACAGAAAAACAGTCTAGTGCTTCAGGAAAAGAGTTTTGGTTAAACAAATAAAGGTATTTTCAATTAACAGACCATAAAAACCCATTAAAATCATGTTTCTGAAGATGACTGACACAGGAAAATGTTTGCATTCACTCCGTGACTTCAATTAAACACACGTGCACATAAGAACACACCACACATAATCGCTGTCTCCTACACAGATGGCTTTCTGATTCAGTGAGGAAGAAGTGAAAGGTAACTTTTATCTTGTTTTTTTCCTTACTTCCTACATTTTCTATAATTAACTTGTATTATTTTTATCAGCAGAATTAATTTATTAACTTATTTTAATAAACACCCTCAGGAACTTTCTCAAAGGAGACTACACAAATCTGAAATACAATGATTAACTCCTTCTACCTTCAACATCAGGAGAACGGAGGTCACAACTACTTATTTATGTTTGTTTTTCAGGAATAGTTTTAACTAAGTTCTCATTTATGTCCTCTCCATGTTTCCCCCTCTTTGAAGCTGCCATCAAACATAAACCCTTCCCATTTAGAAAGTGTGTAGCTGGCTTCTGAAACACAACTCTTTCATCCACTGACTTCATTCATTCTTTTATACAGCTGCATGATACTCTGCTCACATATTTGATTCAGCTACTCTTCTACTGATGGCTATTTCATTTCCAGTGTTTGCGATTATAAGCACTGCTGCAATGAACAGCATACTTGTATACATGTAAATACTAAAAAATGAAATTGCTGAGTTCAAGGGTATGCACATTTAAGCTTTAATAGATACCCCAAATTTACTCACCAAGTGACCATACCAATTTACACTCCCGCCAGCCTTGCTCAAGATACCCTCATGATATATCACTTTTATGGGTGATAAAATATATGCTGAGACTTCTGAAAACACTTCATATTCAACTCAAGTACTTACCCATAGGTTCCTTAATAACACCATAATAATCCGGTGCATCATTAGGGTCTACTGGCTCAAGGAAAGGCCAGGCCATCTTATGGGCCTACAAATGAAAAAACAGGCATCATTATTGTCAGGTGGAAACACTAATTCCATTTTCTCAAATGAGTTACTACTCCAAAAGTCAGTTTTAAACTTGACAGATGAAGTCATTTATACTAGATGATTTTTGCTCTGATCACAAATTACTTAAGATAAGCATGCACTATAATAATGGTTCTCAAAGGTGTATCTGAAGACCTTGGTGGTGGTCGGGGGTGGGGTGGGAGTGGGGCACTAGCTTAGGAGTCATGAAATCTTTCTTTTTTGACCGGTAAGGGGATTGCAACCCTCGGCACGGTGCGGTCTGCACCGCGCTCAGCCAGTGAGTGCACCGGCCATACCTATATAGGATCCGAACCCGCGGCCTTGGTGCTACCAGCGCCGCACTCTCCCGAGTGAGCCATGGGGCCGACCTGGAGTCATGAAATCTGTACTCTGGTCCCTACATGATTACCTGCCAACTGACTGATGTTGGCATTGAAATCACTTCTGTGAATTTGGGGAGGGATGGGTTCAAAGTGTGGAATGGTTACCACTGCTGGTTAATGAAGTGAAAGAGACATGATGTTAAATAACATTTGATTACACATCAAGACTAGAATTCTCTTTTCAGTTCTTTCAAATTCTTGTGATTATGCTTACAACAGGGGAAAGATTCAATCTAGTGCTCTCTCTCTTGAATATATCTCTATCACTTGCTAATAATCCTGCAAACCATCCCTGTCCCCTTTTTATTTTTAATAAGGAAGGGAAGGCTTTGGCCCAAAGCATTAGACAAGCATCTGTATCTCATCAGAATTTAATCAAACTGTTTTTCAATCTATGGTGGTGAGATAAAGTTTTCTTTAAAAATAAAATTTAAGTTAAAAAAGTGAGTCATTTTAAGCAAGAGTGTTAGATAAACAACAGTTGAGGTGGTGTGTGAATGAGGTAAACCCTCATGACATCAGCATGCGAAGGACTGAAGTTTCCTGAGCGCTTCACCAGACTAGCTGGGAGTCAGTAAATAATCATGCACTTTAAGATTGGAAAGTTCAAGCCCTAGAAATGTTTCCAAAGTCATGCCAGTTGCTTTCATTCTCCAGTGCTGTGCACAGAGTGTTTCTCACCTGTAAGGAACGCAGCACCCTCTTCAACCCCTCATAATCTTTCTCCGTTAGTGGCGTGAGCACTGTCATGGCATCCTCTGTTGACTGGCACTGTGGACAGACATACTCATCAATGAGCTCTGCCTCACTTTGCAAGATGCCAACGCAGCGCCCATGGTACCAATTCTGACACCGATCACAGCCAATATAAAATCTGCAAGATCCAAAACAGAAGTGTGAGTTCAAAACAGATAGGATAACATCACATATAGTTTACTTTTAAAAATAATAAAACATGCACCTGAAAATTTGCTAAACCCTGGGATATAAAATGGTTTTAGTATTATGGTTGTTTTAATACTCTTGAAATTGACATTCCAATGTGTTAATTTAATATTTTTGATGTTAAGAACAAGCAGTAAAAGTTTATTAAGAACACTGTAATACTGGAGAAACAATTTGAAGAAAAATGTAAAACATTTAATTCATTTTAAAGCTGAAAACAAAGCCCAAAATCTTTCAACTAGTACCATATCAAATGAAATGGGACTTGAAAATCCTATAAGCTAAAAACAGAGTCTCAGAGCTTATACACAAATTAGTGTTTTTCTAACCTACAATGAAGCGCCATTTCAAACACTGATAAAGTCCAAACAAGGCAGGCTATTTTAATCTAATTAATTTCTATGTTACACATTGAAGAATCAAATCTACAATTAAACCACATTTTCCCAATGCGTCTCAAACATTCACTGTGAAGCAACATAAATTTTGAAGGGGAGGTAAAGAGGGGAAAAAAGAGAAAAAAATCGGAAAGGAATTTGTAATGTAAGTGTATAATATATGCAGAAAAAATATCTTGCTTTTTATTTTAAAATAAATAAGTAACCAGTCAGAGCAATTTGGCTTCCTAGATTATTAAGTATGATGCTCTTATCAGAACTCACTGTGACTCATCATAAGGTGTTCTGCAGATACAGTACAATTCCTCACTGCTGCCCTCTTGTGCCCGTTTACAATCATTACAGATGTACACATCCATTTTCTTAGCCTCCTTTTCTGTGATGCCAACACATTCTCCATGATACCAGTTAGTACAAAGATCACAGCCAATATAGAACCTAAAAGTATTCACAATGAAAATGACAATGTAATTGTCATTTTGAGCTGCATGGTACTATACTTAAATCTGTCTTCCCTGCCTTGATTCACTTTCTTACAGGATAATTTTCTGCAAGGAGTCAGCTAAACATCCTGAATCCAACCATTCTAACCCTGGCAAACTACAGCGTCTGACACTGTGTCAAGTGTGGAAACATAAAGTCACTCACATCAATTTCAACATATACACTGTTTAGTGAAATATGGGTCTTTAAAAACATACTGGAATTTGAAAAAATAAACCACACACTGATGGTGATGTCTTCCTCTTAATGAATGTGTGTAAAACTGTAACAGGCACAAAAACCAAAGCCAAAGAATCAAAGACTTACATCTGTCAAACCTATTCCACAGAAGCCATTTCAATATCAGGGCTATTTCTTAGATAGGTTTGAGAATGTATCTCACAATTTAAATTTGAAAACAAAGCAAAGCGCAAACACCAAGTAGAAGTTGCACTACAAGGAACATGCAGATCAGCCAGGTGTAGAAGGTAGATGGTCAAAATATGACATGAAGAAGAAAACTAAGATACACGTAGTAATTCAGTTTCTACCAAGTTTTGTAAATAAACACTGGAATTTAATCTAAATAAAAACTGCCTCTCATAACAGATGACATGGGCCAGTTTTTCAGTTCACACCATATGTATGACAATGTGGAGTGACCTGGTAAGTCACTGGAAAGGAACTCTAAGGGGCTGGTTCAATTCAAAATCAGGGCTACGTGGCGCAGAGAACAATGTAAGGATAGTTACCGCTACAATATTTGTTCTCTACAGTATCTGGCAAGGTGGGGCTATACTAGTATGTAATCGTGGGTGACCACATACAGTTAACCCTCAAAGCTTTTGTATGAGACCCCTAATGAGAAAATGAAAAGTATAAACACATATACAGTGTACCTAAAAGTGTCAACAGATGCTGTGGAGGAAAACCATGTCAAAGTCATAGCAAGAATTCACTTGAATCACAGGGAATTAGGTTGGCCTTGCTGATACTATCAGCACGCTTAGTTCTACCAAAGCATTTCTTGGTAGGTTCATCTAGAGGAACGGAGGTAGTACTCAAGCTTCAAACTGACCTGCTCCATCACAGCGAAGAAATGATACATGGCTATGTGGTTTATCCTACCACTAACTTTTTTCTTTTGAACTATGACTCTCACGTGATTTTCACTGCCACAGGTGGGGGGGGTCTCCTGATGTATTTTTGTATGTTGCCTCCACAGTGTGGTGGGCTATATGTTCTGGAAATAAGTTCAGGACTTGAATTTCAATTTTTAGTCACTCTCACTAGAGTCCCAAACCAGCCTAGTTTGGTACAAGAGATTACAAAACACTGCTAAGAAATGCTAACTCATCCCAACAAGAACAGGGTGTGAATGAACCTGGTAATACTGAAATGTCAATAATGACAAACTGAAAAATATGAAATAGCCACAAAATGAGGCAATCTCAAAAGAATGAGCACATGTACATGTGTACCTCAATTCATGCAATTTAGGGAGTCCAAAAAGTTGTGTGTGAAATGAATTTCTGTCATCTAAATAGGCCAAAGAAGCCTTTTTTAAAGAAATTCCATAAGCAGATCTTTTTGTAAAGAAAGCCAGTCATGTTGTTTTGTTTCTGAAATCACTGGTATATTTTGCTTAAAGTGAGGCACACTTGTATCAGACTAAGGGAACAAAATCAGTGAGCGGGATTCCATGTTTTACATTATGTAGAACCTCCAACGAGATGAAACAGTGAAAAGTGAGGTGCCTAAACTGATCTGTGTTTAATCCAACACACGGCTAAACTGACCAACAGAAAGTTTTCATCTGGCACTTGCAAACAAATTATAATTTAGTGCACCAGAGCAGCTTCAATGTTGCAAATTAAACATCATTAAGAGACCACAATTTCATATTATGAATTGATTAGACATCCACTTAAGGCAGACATTAAGCATTGCTAATTCTAAATCTTTTTTTTTTTTAAACACAATGAAACTTTGTGGTACTATAAAAAATATTATGGTTAATTGTATCTTTAAAAAGCTGACCTACATTTTAATGTTCAAAACAGAAACTAAATACTTAGCAGAATGACAGCAATGACCAAAAAGTGAAACTACATTTATGGTTTAGTGAATCAAAAATCTTGTTTATATCACCAAATAAAAGTCAGAACTGTCAAAAACAGCTTCCAGCTGCATACTTATCAAATTTTTGACTGTCTCACTTGAGGAATGGGTGAAAGGAACACTTTTTGTATTTTTCTGGCTTCTGTCCCCAGTAAGAAAGTGGGAACGTTGACAGAAACATTAAGTTGCAGTATTCCAATACAAAAAAACAGAGAATTGCTTAAAATAAAACAATAAAAAAGCCAAATCACTCAAATTCGAAACTTCTTATACCATTCATATTCACATAATTTCCAGGATCTGAAGTAGCCACAGGTCTTTGAGCAGATCCCAGAAAAAATGTTCTCAATTTTGGGCAATGATAATACACCTCTTTCTCCAGACAGCACTATTGATTGATTTGTAGTTAATTCAGAGAGAAGAGGAGAAAGCAAAGGAGCAACAGAAAGCTTGTTTTTGACAGAAAAGAATATAATAAAGGACAAACAAGAATCATGAACATGTGAAATAGCAAATTATACTTTACTAGTGTCAAGGTTAAGAATATCAGATGAGAGACCATAGAGGAAATATTACTATCCTTAAGTTTAACTATTTTCATTTCTATTGCTACCAATATACTCATTTTCTTCAAAACTTTCAACTTTAAGAGCTAAACTTTTAAGAAAATAAACTAGAGCTCTAAAAGATCTACTCACTTAGATTCATCATAAGGCGTTTTACAGATACAGTAAAGCTTTGTGTCCTTCTTAGTTTCCTTTGAGGTAGTAGAGATCATTTTCTTCTTCTTGGATTTTGAGCTGGAGTCTTTTTCCTCTTCTCTCTTCCTCTTCTGGGAAGCTGCAGGTAACACGGGCGTGGACAAGAGGCCTGTGTGCTGCACAGCTGGTGCAGGGGGAGGCGAAGGTGGAGGCGCTGGAGGTGCTGCCGCAACTGGGGGTGGGGGTACAGCTACTGTTGTGGCCTGCACCACCTGCACCAGGTCTTTTTCTTTCTTAATTTTCAGGTCTCTCTTCAGCTCTTCCTGTTGTCAATTACAGACAATACAAGACTATGGTTAGAATTAGGTAAGTGCATGACCTAGCCAGAAAATGTTACATTAACTCCCCTTGTCTAAGTAGCTCAGTAGTTCAGCCTGTGTGAGAGTTTCAGTAATTTCAAACAAGAGTTTTCTTAGTATATCTTAAACCCAATAAAAGCAATTAGAAATAGAAAATAAAGATTACATAACAACAACTAGGAGGCTGCTAGTTTTCTCAAAGGAGATCTGACAGGAAGGTGAGCAAGTGTCTAGAAAGAATGTTCCTCCCGGTGTGTCCTTGTCCTGTCCTGTCTATTCCAGTGGCTGCTCACGATGTGATCTCAAGTAGCCTCACCCTCTGGCTGCCTTCTTCTAGCTACTCTTGTTCCGTGTCCTTACAGTGAGACTCAGCATGAACTAAACAACTAAATGTGAGACTCCAAATGTGATCTGACTAGCACAAAGCAGAATGTGAGACAGATGTGCCTTGTTTATTATGCTCCTATGTCTAAAATTTAACTGCAGGGAGAGGTAATATAACACATTATTTTCTCAATAGAGATTTTGCCATATATTAAAATCTGTACTTTTCTTCACGTACTTTTTAGATACACCTCTGCTACGCAGTACTACAACTTATTTCTGGAAATGATGATTAAAGCAAACTGTATTTCTCCAGGGAAAAACCATTGTGACTGGCATCCACGAACAAACTTGGTGTAAGTAAGTCTCAGTTATGACCAAGAATACTTCTTAAAATCTGAGACAGTTATTAATTTCTACAATAATTAAAAATACCAAAAATGTTCCAAAAACATTTTCTTCATAATAATTTCTCTTCCTTAATTTTGTCGTCTCTCAGGACAATAATTTAGATAACCCACTTTTCTCTTAAAGAGCTTTCTACAGAGGCTTGCATTGATTTTTTTTCCCTCCTTAAAGAAAAAAAAAAATTATCTGATTGACCTTAGAGCTATATTCAAAGTTGAAATCATTCCTCCAAAAACTGCTAAACATTTGAAGGCATTCTAGGCATTAAAGCTTCGGGGAGAGAGAGAGAGAGAGAGAGAGACCCTTGAGAATCTCTTATTCCTATGAAGAACAGTAGATAAAAGGAGAAAACAAATGAAACACTGATTCTTTTTTTTTTTTCCTTTTTGTCTTTTTTCATGACCGACAACGGATTGCAACCCTCAGTGTCGTGCCCGGACCGGGACCGGCAACGGGATCGCAACCCTCGGTGTTGCNTTAAACCCAATAAAAGCAATTAGAAATAGAAAATAAAGATTACATAACAACAACTAGGAGGATGCTGGTTTTCTCAAAGGAGATCTGACAGGAAGGTGAGCAAGTGCCTAGAAAGAATGTTCCTCCCGGTGTGTCCTTGTCCTGTCCTGTCTATTCCAGTGGCTGCTCACAATGTGATCTCAAGTAGCCTCACTACGATGTGATCTCAAGTAGCCTCACCCTCTGGCTGCCTTCTTCTAGCTACTCTTGTTCCGTGTCCTTACAGTGAGACTCAGCATGAACTAAACAACTAAATGTGAGACTCCAAATGTGATCTGACTAGCACAAAGCAGAATGTGAGACAGATGTGCCTTGTTTATTATGCTCCTATGTCTAAAATTTAACTGCAGGGAGAGGTTGGCAATATAACACATTATTTTCTCAATAGAGATTTTGCCATAAATTAAAATCTGTACTTTTCTTCACGTACTTTTTAGATACACCTCTGCTACGCAGTACTACAACTTATTCCTGGAAATGATGATTAAAGCAAACTGTATTTCTCCAGGGAAAAACCATTCTGACTGGCATCCACGAACAAACTTGGTGTAAGTAAGTCTCAGTTATGACCAAGAATACTTCTTAAAATCTGAGACAGTTATTAATTCCTACAATAATTAAAAATACCAAAAATGTTCCAAAAACATTTTCTTCATAATAATTTCTCTTCCTTAATTTTGTCGTCTCTCAGGACAATAATTTAGATAACCCACTTTTCTCTTAAAGAGCTTTCTACAGAGGCTTGCATTGATTTTTTTTCCCTCCTTAAAGAAAAAAAAAATTATCTGATTGACCTTAGAGCTATATTCAAAGTTGAAATCATTCCTTCAAAAACTGCTAAACATTTGAAGGCATTCTAGGCATTAAAGCTTCGGGGGGAGAGAGAGAGAGAGAGAGAGAGAGACCCTTGAGAATCTCTTATTCCTATGAAGAACAGTAGATAAAAGGAGAAAACAAATGAAACACTGATTCTTTTTTTTTTTTCCTTTTTGTCTTTTTTCATGACCGACAACGGATCGCAACCCTCAGTGTCGTGCCCGTACCGGACCGGGACCGGCAACGGGATCGCAACCCTCGGTGTTCCCGCACCTCGCTCAGCCAGTGAGCGGCCGGTCTGTATGTGGGATCTGAACCCTCGGTGGGAGCGCCGCCACGCTCCCAAGCGGCGCGCTGTAGCAGTGTGCCACCGGGCTGGCCCGAAACACTGATTCTTAAAAGGCAGCCTGTATGCTGTTCCCTACTTATTCTTCTGTCCCCACTTTTGGTATTATGGCACTTTCATTTAAATTCTAGAGACACAGAGTAGCTTCCTAGTAGCAAAATGATAGTGGCTGCTGTAAATTATAATATATACGAATCCCCGGCCCTATAGGAGTTATACGGATTCTAAAGCAGAGACATCATGTAGATGTCTATGAAAGAAAAAAACCCAAAACTATTTCAAGGATTTGCCTAAAGATAAGGCCCACCTACATCTGAACAACAGATGGCAGTATGCCCTGCACACTATCACCTCTGTGTAGCACTCGCCCCCACTACCCCCATGCACCAATGGCACGTTAGTAACAGTCATCACATTAGTATCTTAGGAAGATTTTAAACATCAAATCACAAAAATTATAACCAATAAACCTGAACTGTTCTGGTTTAATGAGTCTATATTCTCTATCTAAAGTCTAGACAGTCTTGTAAATAAGAAGGTAAGTGGCGTAACTAATTATTCAACAGCCTTTCACTATCTAAAGAGACTAAACCTCTTCCTAGGGAAGAAAGTAAATATTGAATTTCATTTTCCTAATTTACACGGTGTGTTTATAACACCATGAGATGGATTTTATGAAACCCGAGATGGTCAAGATGATGTTGTGGGTACACACTTTGATCCTCCCTCCCCGTTCAAGAACATACCAATGAAAGTACAATATAAAAAAGAGAAGACTGAAAAGACATGGTCATGCTTGAATAAGGTACAAGTGTCTCTGTGGAATGGAGACATAAAACTGTGAACAGGGCTAAAATAAAATGAAAGGCCTGTTAGGCTTCAGACCCAGAACTAAGAAGTGGGAGCCAAACAATAGTAACGGTTTCTATAGAGTAAAGGGGACAGAAATGCTTTGCATGAGGTGGGGGTAAGAGCAGGCTCCCTGCTCGAAGTGAAGGTTGACTGGGTAGACTGGGCTTCAGGAAAGGAAACAAAACCAAAACCCCTTTCACTCAAAATGAGCCTGCAAAACCCAAATGCCAAAAATGAAAACATGCAATGTGAAAAAAGGCAACCAACGAAATCGATGATTGAACCCAAATTCACACCACATGATATTAATTTTATAGTATAATTTGACAAAATCTGTATAATACATATGTTTGAAATATTCAAAGAGTAAAACGAAAGTATAAGATCTATTAAAAAATGAACAAGAAATCATTTTATCAAAAAGACAAGGGGAAAGGAGAAGGGATGAAGAGGTGGAGCACAGGATTTTTAGGGCAGTGTAACTATTCTGTATGATACTACAATGGTGGATACATGACATTATTGATTTGCCAAACTACAGAATACATAGAGTGAAGGTAGATGTAAAGTATGAACTTTAGTTAATACATCAATATTGGCTCATCATGTGTGCCACAGTAATGCAAGATGTTAATAACAGGGGAAACTGTGCATGGGGGGTAGGGAATATATGGGAACTCTGTGCTTTCTGCACAATTTTTCTGTAAATGTAAAACTGCTCTAAAACACAAACATTATGTTTTAAAAAAAAGAGAAGCAGAAAGAATGTAACAGGTAGATATAAAGATCCAATCACATATCCTGTAAATGGAAACATTATAATTGATTTTATTTTTAAAATATGCCAGTACATACACATTTGAAATCTGTCCTTCAAAGCAAATTACCTTAGCAATAAATTCTACTAAAGATAATGCTGAACATTTTTTCTTAAAGTATATTTCTTCCTCATTATACTTTCTGTATAAAATGTATTTATATATGATATGAATACACACATTAAAAATCACACATACAAGATATATTCTAAAATTATTTAGAAATGATTTTCTCTTGGGGGGAAGGAATTATATATTACTTTTATTTGTTGGCCAAGGTAATTGCTTTGAAGGACATCTGAATACAAATTACCAATTTATTTATATATAAAAAATAGAGAGTACAAATATTTCCCCACATTGAGCAGAATGTGGAACAGGACATACCTTAAATGTTTAAATAAATATTTATTGAATGAACTGAATGGACACATCACACTATATATACTGTTCTGTACCCTGCACTTGTTGTTCAAGTGTTTATCACTGAAAACTTCCCCCAAAGAATTAAAAAAACAAAAAAACACCAACCCCAAATTATGCTGATAAAATAGAAACCCATTTTGTGGATACTACAAAATGTGTTTAATCCAGTGGTTTTCAGCGGTTGGTGGTATTTACATCTCTTACGAGAGGTTTGGGAATACATATGGAGCAGGTAAGGTCATTCTTTTGGTTATTAAAATGATGGGATGCTACTAGTGTCTGGTACCTAGGGCCAGAGATGCTATACTTTCCACAGTGTATAAAAAACTGGCCTGTCCAAAGGGCCAAAGTGTTCCTGGTGAGAAACACTGATTACCTATCTCCTCTTTGTGGACTTGTGACATTTTGAAGTATACATTTGGTCATCTTCTGTTCCCGGGCATATAACTCCTAAAACCCTTGAAATCTCCAAAGTGTCTTTTTGTATGCTAATGAGTTGATTGATGACTGGGAGCTACTGAATAGCCTCAGGATGGGGCCTGTCTGTTAGGGGAATCAACCTTTGTGATTAGGGAGTTGAGACTTTGAGAAGGGCTGAAGATTAACTTGATCACCAAAGACCGATGATTTAATCAATCATGCCTATGCAAAGAAGCCTCCATAAACACCCAGAAGGACCGGGTTCAGAGGGCTTCTGAACACGTGAAGGGGCTGGAGGGTGGAACTGCAGGAGAGGGCATGGAAGCCAGGCCCACACACCTCACCCTATGCATCTCTTCCATCTGGCATTCATCAGTATCTTTTGTGATATCCTTTATGATAAACTAGTAAACGTTAAGTGAGTGTTTTCCTGAGTTCTGCGAACTGTTCCAGCAAATTTGTCAAACCCTGAGGAGGGGGTTGTGGGAATCCCAATGTACACAGCATGGTCAGAAGTACTGGCCTCCGAAGTGGGGGGAAGTCTTGTGGGACTGTGCCCTCAACCTGTGGGACCTGACTCTATCTCCAGGTAGACAGTAGGAACACCCGAAACATCTGGTGCAAAAAGTGATCCGTTTTGCAAGAGTATGGGAGAAACTAAGTTTGGCTTTTTCCCACATCAGAAGACTTGAGGCTGATTCCAAATTTCTGTTATTATTAACATTTTAATGAATGCCCTTGTTCACATTTCTTGACTAATTGTTTTAGATGCATTCTTAGAAGCAAAATTATGGATCAAACAGTATCCCCATTTTAGAGTCATTTGATACATACTGATGAAATGTTCCCTAGAAACACACATTATTTTCTGGAGAAATGGTATTTTCTCTAAAAAAAAAAA
>NW_007726354.1:724577-733878 GCF_000696425.1 Galeopterus variegatus | reverse complement strand
GAAACTTGGCTCCTGATAACTTATGGCAAGACTATGTCATGAACAAAAGTTATTCCCAATTGATTGCTAAAATGTTTTAATCAACAAATTAAAACTCTGAGAGCAGAGTAGCTAGTTTACAGAATACAATACAAACATATGTTTAGATACAAAAGCTCTATTTTGTTTCAAAAGACATGTGTACCCCACTGTTTTTTACTCTATACATGTGCTCTATATACACAAATGTAAATTCTAGAATAAGCTTAAATTTTAAACTTAACCAAAAATTTAAGGAAAAAAAGAATAACATTAGATGCTAAACATGGACAAAGAAGAAAAGGTAATAACCTCTTACCTGTACTTCGATTTGTAGATCTTTGTCTAGGAGTGCTCTCTTTTTCAGTATTTCTGCTTTGAGTTGTTCCTTGTGTTTGAAGAGCAGAGCAGAGAGTTTGGTAGCATTCTGCTTGCTACGTTTCTGTTCCACGCTCTCTTCGCGCTTCCGTTTTTTTGCTGCCTGTTTTTCTTCTTTATCTATCTTATCCAAAATATACTTCATCACCTGGTTACAGACAATCATTCTAGAGAAAAATATACAACCTATGTAATGCTGGGCGTTTCATTCTGAAAGGCTTAAGACATGATTCTTCTATGTCTCTATGGATGATATACAAACTTTCTGTGACTGGAAAGCTTCAAAAAGTGATTCAAACCAGTTATGAGCAACTATTACTGCCAAGTGTTCTCATTTAATAAACTTCAATCAAGATAAAAAAATATAAACTCAGAACTTTTGTGCATGTGCACGCTAAAGAAAAGAAACTGATATATACAACCCTGTCCTTCTCCCTACCTTTGATTCTCTTCTCTTTCAGCTGGAGTCATGGTCTTTTTCTGTTTTAAATGTTCTATTACAGCATTATGCTTCATCACCACCTTCAAGACAGAACAAATCCAGAAGCGCATATTTTATAACGACCACAAGTTAGTACATAGATAACAACAGTTAAGAATCTGAGCACATATATGTGTTTTCAAAAATAAGTGTAACGATTTTATATAATACAAATAAAATTAGCAGCTGCTATATGGCCTGGGTGCTTACCGTATGCTGGGTACAGTGCTAACCTAAGCACTTCACATTGCCTCACTCATTCCTCATGACAACACTGAACCACAGGAACAATTTTATAAATGAGATATTGAGACATAAAGAAATCAACCAACTTGTTGGAGATTAAACAATAAGTAATTTAGCTGGAATTTTACCCCAGCTATCATTCTCCAAAGGCCATGTTTTTAACATTATGCTCTCTTCCCAAGCATTAATTTTAAAGAGTTGTCCACAGACCCCCCCCGACACAAAGAGGAGGGGATAGATAATGTATTAATTCTCAATTTATAGATTATACAATACTGAATTGGGTAATAATGCATTTGAACATATTATACATGACATCAATAGGAATATTACATCTTTAAAATCATTGCTGTTTAAAAAATGCTTCTACATATATGACCTAATTTAATCATTATAATACTCTTGTGTGGCTGGAAAGAGAGGAGTTTTAATGAAGATATAGCTCAGGGGAGATAAGTGAGTTTCATGGACTGTGAACGGGAGACCCAGGAATTGAATGACGGTCTCATGACTACCATGGTACACTTGAAATCCACACTCAAACTCCTGCCTAGTGTTGAGCTGGGCACACTGTAGATGAAAAGAAAGTTTTCTCCAGTAATGCTACAGGACGTTATATGTGTGATTTCATTTTAGGAATTTAATTCTAACTCATCTAAATTGCCTTACTTCTCTAGATGCCATTGCAAGATGTTGCTGCATAATGTCACTTTTTATTTAAGCTATGGAATAGTATGTATTTAAAACTTTTTACAAAGGTTTGGCTAGAAATGTAAATGAATTTAACCTGTTTTTAATTTGCTTAGACTACATGCAAACTAAAGAATGACACCTGCAAATAACTTCAAACAAATTGCTATGATGCCTAAAGTGGCTTTAAAACTTAGTTAACCTTCAAGTTTTGTATTAATGATGCTTAAACTCATAGCTCCATTCTTCCCATTTTAGTTCTCCCAAAATACAGTAGTTTCTAATAAGCACTGACTATATATATTGAAACCATAGTAGTCATTCAATATTTTTCGGTCAATGCAGTGCTGCTTCTAAATTTAAAACATCAATGACTTTGTCTCATTTAGGAGACCTAACACAACCAAACACTAAGTCTAACGCACAGCACAAGAATTCAACCTACTGAACATGCTGCTTTTACTTAATAACTTTACCTGTTTCTGAATGATTTCACTTTGATTAGAAGCTTGGAGGGTGTGTTCACGCTTAATTTCTATCTGTTGCTGTTTCTTCTTTTGCTGCTGATCCCTGAGTTGCTGAACCCTCTGCAACTGCTCTTGCACACTGGCTGCCTGCACTGTAACCACATTCTGAATCTGGTGAGTCTGCACAGGACTGCTTTGCTGAATTTGAATAGGTAATTGGAGTTTGATTTGCTGGGGCACACCACCTTGCTGAGCCTGTATCTGAGCCACAACCTGAGATTGGATCTGAGAGAGAACCTGGACTTGTTGCAGCTGCGGCACAGCAATGACTTGGGGCTGTGGCTGCTGTATTTGTAGCTGAGAACAGGATGGGGATGAAACAGTAACTTGATTTAACGTTTGTCCTGATGAAAGAGTTTGAGTTGAAGACTGTACCTGGGGTTGTGATTGTGGCTGGCCTTGGGAAGGTATCTGAAGAGATGTATGTGGTTGAATTGGAATCGGTTGTGAGGCTGTAGTCTGAACCTGGGATTGCTGTCCAGGAGACACTTGGGATGGAGTTGATGGACGTATTCGAGTCTGTGGTGGACTTTGGACACGAACAGGAGACTGTCCTTGGACATTACTCTGAGGCTGACTCTGTGCTGCAACTTGGAGTTTGGATGACTGTGCTTGGGTGGGTTGTGCTTCAGAAGGCACATGGGATGAAACAGTTGTTTGGGTCTGAACTTCAGGCTGAGTCTGAACGTCAGGCTGAGCTGGGGACTGGGGCTGGGTTTGGGGCTGGGGCTGAGCTGAAGGCTGTGCAGTCTGTGGCTGGGCTTCTGGAGGATTCACACTTGATGACTGAACTTGTGGCAGGGTTTTGACTTGCTGCACCTGTGTCTGGGGAGATAATTTACTCTGTTTTTGTTCACTTGTACCTGTGAAAAGGAAAGACAAATCATTTCTATTACTCGAGAACATAAGACTGTCAAAGAAGAATTTGAAGGGGATTTTCTAAAGTTGAGAATTCTATATTTCATTATAAAAGATTTTTGCCTTTGAAATGCTCCATTTAGACATGCTCAAGGTTAGAACTCTCCTAAAATGGGAAGCCCAGGCCCTGTTTCTTGGCTGCCCTCCATACACTTTGCTAACTCTCCAGAGGGCTGGCTTCCAAAGCAAGGCGCAACCTCTGGAAACCAGCCAGGTCTTCTGGCCCAGGCTAATGACAAGCCTTGCTGTAGGAGGGTGACAAAGTGGTCTGGATCTGCAGTTCTCAATCACAGGTTATAAGCTGAATAGATCTACCTGCCCTGAGATGACATCCATGATTTAATCAGTGTCTATAAGGCTTGGCAAAGAATATGCATGGGCACAGTTACCATGATATCCATTATTTTTGCCCCTTTTCTATATATTTTTTATGTGGGGGAAAGAGGGGTGGTGGTGACAGAGAGTCTGTAAGAACAAGACACAAAAGCACTGAGATACTGTGAGGCCGACAATGTCAACTGTTTAGTTCGTTGGCTTGAGGCATATCCTCCCAAATGATATCTTCTTGGACCCTCTGTTAGCCCAGCCATGTGAGGTAACATTCGGCATTTCTGATGAAGCCCAAGTCCTACCTGCTGCTGTAGTGGAAACGGTGGTGGTAGTGGTGGTACTGGCTGCTGTGGCTGTTGTTGCCAATGGGGTAAAGAGGAACCGCTGAACAGTACCATTTGGCATCGCAGCTTGCATTAGCTGCTGTCCTGGACCTGGGAGTATAGTCACCCCTTGAGGTATCAACTGCAACTGTCCAGTAGTTTGACCTTGTCCTTGAATTACTACTGTCAAACCTTGATTGCCACCCTGTGAAAAAAACATACAACATGTAAACAGTGTTCAAAGCATCAATCTGTATGTCTAGCCTTTTTACTAAATCATTTTTATGTTGTAAAGGTCCTTTAATATAATGAAAATATGTATTTGAGCTGGTTGGTTAGCTCAGTTGGTCAGAGCATGGTACTATTACGCCAAGGTCCAGGGTTTGATCCCTGTACCAGCCAGCCAAAAAAAAAACGTACAAAAAACAAAAACAAAGAAAATATATATTTGAATGTCTATAGTATAGGAGGAATTTAGATAAGCTAAAATAAGAATATTTATGTCGTTTATTGGAAAAAACACGAACAATCCAGAGTTCCAGTCCAAGCTCTCCAAATGGACAGCCAAGTATCAATCTACAAGCAACACCATTTCTCCAGATCCAAGTTTCCCAATCTATAAAATAAGGTCAGTGAAGTGAATGACTAAGGTCTCCACAAAATTCTGATTTTAAACCATCTTATATTCATATTATTTTACAGTTTTCAAAATATCTTCATACATGTTGCCCCATTTGATTTTCACAATGGACTTGTGACATCGTGAATTAGGCAGAGAAGATATTACTATAATCTTATTTACAATTAAGAAACTCAGGTTGGAAAGGTTAAGTCCCTTGTCCAAGTTAAAGGTGAGATAAAATGAGGAACCCAGGTCCCCTGAATTTTGTTTTTTTCGGTATGTACCAAATTACCTCAGTGTGTGTTTATATGTGCTAAAGTATAAAAAGCATAGGGTTTCGATATGGAATGCAAACACTAAGTCAGGAGGATCACTAAGGTCCAAATAGTTGATTAATACTGGAATATTCAATTTGCTAAGTCTAGCAACGAAGCAGCTTAATGGACTCAAATTTTATTTTTCCCATTGCAATCAGCCAACTAATAAGATTTTTGTGGTTAAAAGGGTTATCCATCTCACTGGTATAGCTCACCGTCTAAGAACTCTAGATAGTTGGGGTCTATTATATCTCCTGCCTGTAAGAAATATTTTTGATTCCAAGAAGCAGCCAATTCTTAAAATAAGTATGTTTTTAAACTTACCAAAATTAGTACATGTTTGTTTTGTTTTTTTTTTTCCCTTTTTTGTCTTTTTTACTGACCGGTAACGGGATCGCAACCCTCGGTGTCGCGCCCGTACCGGGGACCGGCAACGGGATCACAACCCTCGGTGTTGTGCCCGCACCGCGCTCAGCCAGTGAGTGGGAACCGGTCTCCACATGGGATCCGACCCTCGGCAGGAGCGCCGTCGCGCTCCCAAGCGGCACACTCTCCAGTGCGCCACCGGGCCGGCCCTAGTACATGTTTTTAACGTTACAGCAAGAATAAATAAGATCTCCCCTAAGTTATATTACTTACATGGCCCTGTGTTAACTGAGTGAGTTGAGCCATGGTAAGCTTCACTTGTCCTTGCTGGGGGCGAGAGGGCTGTGAGGTTGAAGACTGTAGATTTGCAGTGGATGTTCCTGAAGTTAAGCCTTTCTGCCCAGGAGTTGAGGAAACTGTGTTAGGGGCAGAGATTGCAGTGGAAACAGGCTGCCCTCTGATGATCTGCGTCACCACTTGTTGAGGAGTACCTACAAACATCAAAACATTATGAATGCTTATATGCCTTTAGCATTTAGACTTGAAATAATTCAGCGCTTCAGGTGAATGTATTCTTTTCAGTTTTCAAAAGGACATGGGGATGCCGACAGCCCAAAGATGTATTCAGACATATGCCCACACCCACAGGACCTGCCTGATGGCAGTAAGCCTGTTTTCATTCAGCTCACTGACAACCATTATCCAGTACTGCTCTCTGTAATAGACCCAGAAAAAAAAGTCTTCCTGTCAATCTAAAGCCAAAATGACAATAGAGAAGACAAAAGAATATATGTAAAATATGCCATCTATAAGACTGCCTTTTCTTAGGAATATAATATTAAAAATAAGATAACTTAATACATCATTAATTCATATATATTTTAAACATAAAGGATCTGGAACATCCTGGGCCAAATGTATTAAAAATAAGCTTATCTTACAGATATTTGACAGATAGTTTGGGAGGACCATGAAGGCAAGAACCACTACATCCTCAATACCACAATGGAGTGCTCAAAAAATGCTTTCATAGTAATTGTTCAATAAATGTCTACTGAACGAATCAAGTTTATTTGGAATGGCTCCATAGTCTTCCAAAAACCTCTGTGTCTTGTTTAAATTGCTGAAAGTAGAAAAAAAGGCAAGAAGAATTTCCCCCTCTGCGGAATAGTTGCTAAGCGTAATTACTCGGTAGCCAATGGGGTATTTACAAACTCATTACTAGTGATTAACATCAGATTTCTGAAGTTTTTGTATTTACTTCCTGACTTTCTTTTCTTCTGTGAATACATATGTATTTCTCTGTATGCATTTCTTTTAATGACTGGATAGTGTTTCATATTATTGCCCACGTGTAAACTTGAACTTATTTTGACATTCAGAATACTTTTCCTTTCTTTTTTCTGTTAAAATAATGCCATCGTGAAATCCTTGCTTATAACCTTGCTTGCTTCTGATGATTTCCTTAAAATAAACTCCTAAAAATATTACTGGGGTAATGGTTGGAACACAGTACTGAACTGAACTGAACTTTAGACAGGTTATACCAATTCTGGGCTAGCTGGTTAGCTCAGTTGGTTAGAAAGCAGGGTTGCTAACACCAAGGTCAAGGGTTCAGATCCCCATACCAGCCAGTGGCCAAAAAAGAAAAAAATTTATACAATTCACACTCCCAGCACCTCTCAGTGCCCATTTCATTGAACCCTGCCAAACCTAGGTATCATTACTAAATTAAAATATTCTGGCAATCAGAAATAATATCACAGTTCTTGAACTTCCTCAATCATGACAGAAGGCCATTTAAAACTGTTTCAAGTCATTCATTGTGCTTCATTTGTGAACTCTCCACGCACTGCTCCTTTTCCTATTTATTTAATATGTACTTTTAAATAATGTATTTTTCCCAGTTTGCCATGTGCCTTTTAATTTTATTTGTTTTTAAACCTACACAGTCTTTCTAATGTGGTCAAGTAGACCACAGACTTTTTTTTTGGCTTAAAAAGTACTCTTCATTCTCTCATTAGATATATCCCCCCAAGTATGTTCTCAGTCACAGTATATGTTGTGAGACAGAAGTTTATTTCTCCTCCAAACTATAAACCAATTTTTCCAGTTATCATTTACTGATTCAAAATGACACCTTTGTCATACAACAAATTCTTATATATAATGTCTCTTTAATTGCATCGATCTGTGTTTTCTTTGGTGTCACGCTCCTAATCCTGGTGGCTTTATAATATACTTTAACACCTAGCAGTGCAAATTTTCCATTTTTACTCCTCTTCTAAACTTTTCTTGATTATTTTTATCCATTTATCCAAGATGAATCAAAAGACAGTACACCACAGCATGGTCAAGTGCTTTGATTTGAGAACTTCTGGACCCCCAACACTGTGTGTTTGCACTGCAGTTCAAGGAACAATATATAAAAGTTATTACTTCAGGTGATCACCTGGTGTTGATACACTGCCATCATAAACACAGACAGAGAAAAGGATTAGTGCCGATTAAAAGTTATATAAAGGTCATTCAGATGATCCCCAATATGTACATGCTAATTTACTTTTACATTATCAACTAGATGCAAATTCAAAAATTTAGTAATTTCCAATTATACCCTGGGAGTATGTGGATCCCATTTTAAGAAATGCTAGTGTGGTGGCAGGAAGGATAGGTTCCAGTGCGATCTGCACACACCCAGAGACACAGCCCACACATACTCACCCACCATCTGCCTCTCCGGCCACAGCTCCTCTGACTCTCTCCCCTCCTCGTCCTCCCCATGCCCTCCAGCTCCACTAGTCACCTTGCCTTCCTTTCAATGCACCAGGCTCCCCACTACCTCAGGCCCTTTGTATTTGCTGTTCTTTCTTCATGAAAAACTCTTTCCCCAGATATCTGAACAGCTCTTTCATTCCCTCCAGGTCTTTACTCAAATTTTGCCATCTCAGTAAGTCCTTCTCTGACCATCTTTTCTAAAATTTGAACTCTCCCGGCAAATCACTCCCAAACCCCAACTGGCCAACATTTCTATCCCCATCTCCCCTCTGTTTCATTGTTTAACATGATACATATGTAAAATTCATATACTCTTACATATAACATGTATTTTTAAAATATATGTATATATAAAATTAATTTATCTGGTTATTGTCCACCTTTTCCACCAGACTGTAAGTTTCATGAGGGCAGTTGTTTTTTCTGATTAGTTTACAACTGTAGTCATCTGGGCCTGGAACAATGTCTGGCACATAGGTAGTACTGAATATCTGTTGAATAAATAAACTAATATCTGGAGTTGGGAATCAGATAAATCTACTTTGAGTCCCAGTTTAATAGTTTGAGAAATTACTCAATATTGTGAGTTTCAAATTCTTCACCTGTAAGATGGGGATAATATTAGTAATATACTTTATATAAAGACTAAATGAAAGCTTATGTATGAAGTGCATACGTGCTGGTACAGAGTAAATAATCAATACCTGACAGCTGCTTTTATTATTATTATAGCTAAGAAGCAATTACATGAAGGAAGACTTTGGTTAAAGTACACTAAAATGCGCACTGCACAGCCAGGTGGCAGGACTGGGCAGTTCATCATGTAAACCCCATCCTCACAGGGTATCTAAGATTTCAAGGAAGAAGACCGGCAAAACCCTAGGGGGTCTGGTGGTTGTGTGGAACCTACGGATTCACATATGCATGTCATGCAAACGTAACTGCAGTTACGTAAGGCGTTATAGGACAAAGGCTCTCTCTCTCTATAGTACTACCAGTATTGATACTTTACCTGGCAATTTACCAAATTTTTCAGTTTTCTAAGTATAGTATCATTTATCACCTATAAATTTTATTTTCTCTTTTACATTTTTATATCTTTCCTTTTAGTTACTTGCCTAAACTGACTGCTATAAATTTTAAATAGAAACGGATATTGAATTTTATCAATTGTCCCTGCAATATTAACTGAAATAATCATCTTTTCTTTTCTGGGGGTAAATTCTGTTTAGGCATAGAAGATTGTCTTAAAAAAACAAAAAACAGGGCCGGCCCGGTAGCGCACTGCTACAGTGCGCCACTTGGGA
>NW_007726354.1:696756-723991 GCF_000696425.1 Galeopterus variegatus | reverse complement strand
GGTCCCGGTCCGGTACGGGCGCGACACTGAGGGTTGCGATCCGTTGCCGGACACGAAAAAAGACAAAAAACCCCCCAAAAAACCCCAAAAAACTATGATATGTTTCATCTTAGAATTGTGCTAAATTTGTAAAAAGAATGGGAAAGTTTTTATCTATCCTTCCCCCTATGCCCGGGAACTATGTTTTTTAATATGGAAATTATTTGTTTCCTAACCATTTCAAAGAATTTTACCTATAAAATCATGAAGTCTAGAATTCCTCTTTGATGGTGATAATATGACAACTTTCCCATTTTCTTCCTTTGATGAGTCATTGAGATTTTCAATTTATAAGCACAGCATTTAATTATGCCTTGCTATTCACATACACTTGGTTCCTAAGTATGGACAGTGAGAATTCTGGAAGTCTCACCTCAAAGACACTTGCACACAGTTCTTTTTTGACTTAAAAAAGCTCATTCCTAGTTCTGTGAACTGGCATTGTCCTTCCTTTTCTCAAGATTAGACTTGCAAAAGAACAGTCTGTTTTAATATTTTTTGCCTTTTCTGTTTTCTAATTATTACTATTTTTACTTTTATTTCCTCCCTATTGTTTTAACACTTGTTTTATATATTTTTCTGATTAAGATTTTAAAATGTGGGGTTTTTTTTGTTCACCAATGTATTTCAACTGTCTAGAGTAGGTGTTCAGATATCTCCTGAATGAACTGAATCTGCCTCTGAGATCAGCTTTGTCAACATGGCTTAAAGCCACTCTTTGGTAATTTATAATTACATATTTGATGCTCATTTAACATAAAAGTTACTTAGAACATATGTTTTTTAAAATTTCCAAGCAAGTAAAGGTTATTAGTATAATATCTTAATATTAATTTATAACTTTAACTACAAAGAATGTGGCTTATAAACATTCTACTTTTTGGAATCTACCAAGGTTTTATCTATGGCGCAAGGACCATTTTTTCCACCAAATAGCCCATAAATATTTAAAACGAATGTGCATTCCTATCGGTACAAAAGTTGATACATAGTCTAATTGTGGTCTACTATGCTCCCGTTAATTCCTCTTTGATCTCAAATAGTGTTGCTTTATACACTTCAATGACATCTTATTTAATTCATAAAGAATCAAGGTTAGGTTTTCATCGCAATCTTTATCTTTAAGACAATACAGAATGAAACTTTTTATCATAACTGTTTTTTTATTTTTTTTAAAACACTGAATTCTACTCTGTCCAATATTAATAGGACTACCCTTATCCTTTCTTTTTTTTTCCTTTTTGTGGCCTTTATTTCATGTCTTTGCCCATCCCATATTTTCACTTACCTTTTGTGGTTATTTAATTTTAGGTATGTTTCCCATAAATGTATAGGGTTTCTTCCTTTGATTTTTTTTTTTTTTTACTCAATCTTTACAGTCTTCAACTTTTAATACAGTAGTTTTAACTTATTCACATTAATTGTGATAAATGAAGGTCTGACATTGGCTTTGTAATTTTGTTTTACTATATTTTGTTTTCTTGCTGTTTCCTTGATTTTCTCTCCATCTTTTGCCATACATACTGTTTTCTTTGCTCATTTTCATTATTTCAATGATTTGAACTTACATATTCCATTTATTAGAGGTTTCTTCTACATTTTTAATAAACATACTGGAACCTGTTTTTCCTTTACTGACAATGCCAAGAATGAAATAATATCTATGGATGCATCCCACAATGGATTATGAATTTAATATGCATTGAAGTACTAGTTCAAATTGATATTTTCTAGCATGTCGAATGCCAAATACAGAGTATGACAGATTTCCTAGACTGGTTGTTTAGATGCAAAGTGATAACACTGGATGGATTAATACCTGGCTGTACCATCACAGGTGTTCGAATAATTGCCTTTCCTAGTGTTGACTGTTGGAGTGGTGTTCTGATCACCGTCATACCAGGGCGGATCTGAGGCCCTGTGATGACCTATAAATGACACAAAAGACAATGAATGAAAATGTTTTTACAAGACTAAAGCATGATGGACTTAGAACACAAGATCTTTAAACATTCTATACTGATAAAAATGTCTACAGAAATGACAGAGGCTTGTGGACATTACATTTTAAATATATTCAGTATCAGAATAAAGATGGAATTTTGAGGAGAGAAAATTAAATTTAATTCAAAGGAGATCATATGAAATTCCTTGCCACAGACATCAAGAACAGCCTACAGACTAACAGGAAGAAACAAGACCCAGCAAGGCTCTGTTCTGTATCTACTGCTCACAGGAAAATGCTGAGTCCTGTCTTCTCTAAGCTCCAGTCCATAGCTGCAACCCAGAGAATTTAATAGTAAGATCAGAAACCAAAAGTTCTCTCATAGTTTTAAAGGAGACACTAGAGAGCATGTTATTTTCAGTCTTATAGTTATGTTCAGAACATTTTCAAGTCTATAAAACTTTAGACCTTTTCCATAATAGCAGCACCAAAGAAATGATGTATTTAACACGTGCACATATCAGCTGATAACAAACCAGTTATAGTGCTATAGATTGTATTTTTCGTTCTATTTCTTAACTACACTACATAGCACATTTCCCTATGTGGTCCACTGCTGTCCATTGTTTTATGTAAACGAATTTTCTTTATAAAATCATAGAAAGCAATTATTATTATTTACAAACTATATTAATGTGCTATTAATTACCTGTTAAAAATTAATACTTCATGTATCATTTTTACTTTTCAGGAAAAAAAAAAAAGATTTTTCCCAAATCAGTATTTTGGCAGAGACTGAATAAAAGGCAAAGGAAAATTAGCTGGATTAATCTTGGTAGAAGCCATTCTACAAATTTCAACCTGATGCGCTCAACATTTCAAAACAAAAGAAGCCTGTGAAGAATTCTTACTTGTGAAGTGCTTGTGGTTCCTCCAGAGCCTGAGGTATTGGGCCTAATGGTGACTGTTGCCGTCCTGGGCTGGAATGAAGTAAAGGTTTGTTGGCTTGTACCTGTACTTGATGGAATGATACCCAGGACTTTCTGCTGTACTTGAACAACACCTTAAAAAAGATGAAGAAATAATTAACAAGAGTCCCTTTAATGAAAAGCATTAAGCGTTGCTCAGTTTTGAGGAGAAACTATGTGTGGCAGGGGTTTATAGTGGGCTACACAGAATGTGAGATCCGAGGACTGAAATCAGTGGAAAGGAAATGAAAAATAATGGCAACAGTATGATCTGGCAAATGTGAATTAACACTCTTCACATTTCCCTTACCTCCTTGGGTTGCTGGCACATTTACAGCGACAATCTTGCTGTTTGCAGGAAGTGGCAGTTTGGTAATTACTTTTCCTGCCATAGTGACTGGATTGCCTGTAATTTGGAACGTCTGACCTGTGCTGGCAATGGTTGTAGCAGATGTGGCAGCTGTGCTGGTGGCTAATGGGGTATAAGACATTTAATAAGCTTTAGATTTAAAATAACCAGCAACGTAGTGACTTCTAGGAAGGGCACCAATGCATGAAATGTGGCTCATTCTGTATTTTTAATAAAAACATTCCTCTCCACTCAAAGTGAGCTATGTAAATGTTGAAAGTGAAGTAATGTAAGAGAGGAGTTTTGCTAATGTAATTTTATGAATATAATCTGCAATGAACCAACTGTTACAGCTTGTTTGTTCAATCAGCTGCAGAAGAAAAACAATTTTCTAAAGAAATGTTTCATTTCAGTAAGTAAAGAATTGAAAATTTTTTCCTGAATGAAAGCAATCTTTTATTTAATCACGGTTGTTTACCTGAATTGGACTGGCCCTGCTTAACCCATGTAGCAAAGGTCTGATGGAAGTTCTTGTTTTGCTGGAATGTTACTGTAGCTGGAGATCCAACTTTGGTAGTCAGTACCATTTTAGTTCCAGTTGTAACTGAGCCACTTATGGGGGCCACCATGACTTTCTGTGCTGGAGAGATGGTACTGGTCGTACTGTTTGTTGGGGATGTAGTTGAAGCTGCAATTACTGTAGGCTTCTGTTGTTCCAATCGTTTCTAAAAATGTCAGAAAGAGAAAATATGTTTTAAATAAAAACAGTATCATTCTGCAAGAAGTCCAGCCACAATGTCTCTCAGCCTAAGAAACCACACCAAATTTCCAAGTTATTTTGCTGCTAAAAAGAAAATATGCCCATATAAATTTACCCTTGAATTTAATTTCATGTCTCTATGTCACATATATGACGGATCTTCAAAAAGTTCATGGCAAGATTTGCATTATCTTTCAATTCTATTTCTCCAGAAACTTTTTGAAATACCCTTGTATTTTATGAATAACTAAGTTATTCATAACAGAAAATTTAATGTGATCAAGTTTTTCTGGTCTGTACAAACATCCAAGCTTCAAACTGAAACTACAAGAGATGGGGGTAATCTGGAACACCTTGCTGTTCAGTGGTGAGAGTCACCACTAATGATAAGAGCAGCAAAAGGTTTCTGTTCTACTGCCAAGTTAATTTATTCAGTCATAAAGAGTATGTCAATATTTACCATCGGTAGCTTTATGACTATCAATTATAGCAAGCCCTTATTGAGTTTTAGTACCATTTGCTTTTTCATAGACTATAGAGATCGGAATTTTGCAGGAAAAAATTATTTCTAGAAACTACCCTACCCATGGAATTGTAAAGATAATAAATAATTGAAATCTTATTTCAAATGTCCTCCAAATATGTAAAACCACAGCTTGATGTATACACAGAACTATTTTTAAATTTTGTTTATAATTGACATAATAATTGCACATGTTTATGGGGTACAGTGTGATGTTTCAAGTTGGCAAACCTACATTCAAGCAAGCTGAAAATAAAAAAATTTTTCTAGACTTCTTATGTTATTCAGTTCAAACATTTTTACAGAAAAGTACTTTATTTTATATACTGATATAATCTCATCTCTAAAAATTACATGTTTATTAATGAGAATTGGTATATCTTTTATTATAGATTGCTGAAATTTTCTAACAGCTTCTCAATAGTGGTCTGTTGAGTAATAGGGTGAGCTTATGCATGTAAAAACAATAGGCAGGACTTATTGTAAATCTTGTGGCAGATGCTTTGCCTTCATTATCTTATTTAATGTTCATATCAACCCAATATGATTTCTAGTATTGTGACTTTACGGATGAAGAAAATGAAGTTCAGACAGGTTACATAACCGGCTCAAGGCCACAGAGCTGAGATAGGTAATGATGGAGCTGGGATGTCTAGTAATATCAAATTCCAATGCTGCACTATCTCTTGCCATTGCAAACTGCTTACCTATGACATCACATCAATTTTTTTAGGACTAGTTTTGTACATACCCTATATACCTGAATATAATGAGAGGTAGTTCACATAATTTTTCATTCCTCAGAAGAAAAGGAGTTTAGTTTTGGATACTTAGAAATATCACCTGATCAAATCAGTTTAAAGAAAAAAAAAGGAGGCAAAGAAACTAAACACATATTTAGCATTTACTGGGGGATATGCTTTCAAAATTGGAAGTGTTAGCTATTTTTGTAAATAAGCATTTCAAAGAAATTTTAAAAACTAATACCTAAATTAGGTTACATTGCAGAGATGACAAAACACACTCATAAAATGAAAAACAAAACTAGCCAGTTGTTATATGAATAGATATTTGTGTTTCAAGATAAACTTCCTGTGAAAGGTAGCATCATACGTAGACTCTAAAAGTGCTGTTATCTACCTCAAACTTTGATTTAAGTGGAGATAAGGACCTACAGTAAGCCGAAAGTTACACAATTTGAAAACTGTTTTATAAAATGTGAGAGAAAAAAGTATTTTGAAATGAACACTTTAGTTTATGTATGTGATTTTTAAATAATTGTGTGACTATATTCATAATACTGTAAATACATGTACTTATTTCATCTATATTCTCAAAGTTTATATATACAAATTGGGTAAAAACTTTTATAGTATTTTCTCAATAGGAATAAGGGGTCCCAAGTATTTAGGCACATAAGGTATATTATTTACAGTATAAAAACGTTAAGAAACCATCAGTAACTTTATGATTATTAATTACAATAAACTCTTTTACAGTTTCAGTACAATTTGCTTTTCATAGACTATAGAGATTGGGAGATTCATTTTGCAGGAAAAAATTATTTCTAGAAACTACCCATGGAATTATAAAGATAAAAAATAGAAATCTTATTTCAATGTCCTCCAAATATGTACAGTTCTTGCAAACCCACAGCTTGGTGTACCTACAGAGCTATTTTTAAATTTTGTTTATAACTGACATATATTAACTATACATGTTTACGGGATACAGTGTGATGTTTCAATACATTGTCTAACGATCAAATCAGAGTAGGTAGCATATCCATCGCCTAAACATTTATCATTTCTTTGTGGTGATAATATTTCAGATCCTCTTTTCTAACTATCTTGAAATATACAATACAATATTATTAGCAATAGTCACCCTACTAAGTAACACGAAACCAGAACTTACTCTTGCTATCTAACTGCAACTTTGTACCCATTGACCAACCTCTCCCCATCCTCCCTCCCCACCCCAACAGAGCTAATTTCAAGTAATGAAATTAAGATATATGTGAGATACACTTTAAAAAACCCACATGAGTATATTATCATTGTGCTTTTGGTGTGCATGAATTTGGCTAAAAATGTAAATGTGTGGTCAGGTGGGACTAGTACCAACTTCCCCACCTGCTGGGCAGACAATGGCTGCTGTTTTAGGGGAGCCTCTGTTTGGGCCTTGAAGTCCTCCACCTTCTTCTGTTCACTAACCTTAGCCTGTTGCTCAACTGCTTGTGCCTTTTCTTTCTCCACTCTGCAGGAAAAAAAGGAAAACTTATCAGGAACTACCCTACTAGGCATTGGCAGCTAATATAAGTGAAACCTGGTTGACTTGCACATCATATAAATGCATGAAATTATTTCAATTTAAAAGTAAAACAGTTAAAATTGTAAGAAACTTGACGAATGGATAACAACACATGAAAAATTAGAAACAGGGGCTGGCTATTTAGCTCAGTTGGTTAGAGTGTGGTGTTATACCACAGAGATCAAGGGTTCAGATCTCCTTACTGGCCAGCCACAAAAAAAGAAAAAAAAAAACCCCATAAAAACAGGACCTTAAAACACTATACACAGCTAGCACTTAAATCAATAGGTGGAGTGAAATTTACTAGGCTGTACCGAATAAACTATTAAAGTGATAATTCTTTAATTCTGAAGTGATAAAAATCTTCAAATATCTGACCAGGTGTTAACCATTTCCTTACCTCTCAGCAAATGCCCTGATCTCCCATAATTCCAACTCTTCTTCTGCTACCCAAGTTTCAATAATAACAGGGCCAGTTTGTTTGGGCGTTTCTGGTCTCTTTGGCCGCAATGCACTTGATCGAAGGCCTTTCCTCTGAGGTGTAGGTGTTTCTTTGGAAAAAAAAAATCAGAGTATTTTAAGCAATAAAGCTACCAAAATTAGAGTAGTCTGGCATCTCCTATCATGAAAAGCAGTGTTTGGCAAACTTTCTTCTTAAAGGGCCAGATGGTATAAAGGGCCAGATGGTATAAAAACTATGTAGGCCAGATGGTCTCTGTTGCAACTACTCAACTCTGCTTTTGCATCACAAAAGGAGCTAAAGACAATACATAAATGAGTAAGTGTGGTTGTCCTCCCATCAAACTTTATTTACTAAAGCAGGCAGTGGGCCAAGGCTCATGGGCCATGGTTTGCAGACCACTGATATAAGACCTATGAGCCTTTACACAACCTGTTTCCTCTGCCTGGAACACTATTTCTAGACACCCCTCCCCTTCATTTGACTAATGCCGATGCATTCTTTAGACCCCAACACAGGTACAACTTCCTTCAAAAGCCTGGTGTGCTCCCCTCACAGCTGGATTGGGTGTCCTTGCCATGTACAACTATGGCAATATATATTTCCCCATCACACACTGAGAAGGGGGATTTTGAGAGTTACCAGTATAAATGGGAGATCTGAAACTATTAAGAATAGATAAAATCTCCTAGTAAGATTTAGAAAATAAAAGAATAGGAAGGGACAAGCAATGAACCTTCCCATATGTTCAGGGAACAAGGAGAAGGAAAGTGTATCAGTGATAGGACCTGGACCATACAAAGTGACACAAGCCAAGAAAAAGTGATTGGAGGAGACCGCGGTGGTTTGCATTGAAGGCTGTGGGGATAAGGAGATTAAAGACCTGTCAGGAATATCTTCTCCCATCTGTGTCTCTGCCTATCAACTGAGCTGTTCATTTCTGTGCTAGGACAACATGGTTTTAATTATGCTAATACTTTACCATCTACTAGGACAGGTGCCACCTTATTGATGTTCTTTTCAAAATAGTCATTTTTAGTCATTTACTCTCCAAGATAAACCTTCAAGTTAATTTAATCAAGCTTCAAATATTAAATGTATATGCTTGGGCAGAACTAACTTTTATAAAATGGTATGTTTCTATCTAAGGACATATTTGTTTTTACACATCTTTTAATAGATTTTTTCCTAAATATTTTTATTGGTCATATAAAATAAAATTATTGACTTCTGTCTATTCGTATATCTTCAATTTAGACACCTCATTGAACTTCTTTTAGGGTTAATACTTTTGATTCTTGTGAATTTTCTAGGCAGACATTCATAATTATCTGCGAGATGTTAATCTTGCTGCTTCTCCAATATTTATCATTTATTAATCTTTCTTATGTTAACACATTAACACTATAACTTTTTCTTTGCTTCTTTGAGAACAAAGAAGGTCGGGTCGGTTCTCATTCTTCCATGTATTTGCCACTCTGTGCTTATTACGTAGATGCTCTATAAATGTTTCCTGAGTACCTCTTTATGCCTCTTAGATTATTTCTACCCAGAGCACTTATGTATTTCACAACAGTTTTAACCCTTGAGTCAACAAATCTTTACTGATCACCTATAAGTCAGACTCTGCTCTAGATGCCAGGACTGCAACAAACAAGACAGACTAGGCGACTGCCCTCGTGGAGTTGATGGCCTGGTGTCAACCAACGCCCCAACATCTTAATTACAAAAGGTATTATTATACCTCTTTGCCCCCTACAAGGGTTTGGCACAGTACCTGCAGGCATCAATGTTTGCCTAATGGAATCTTGATGTGAACACTACTTAAATATCATTTTTAAAATATATAGTAGTAGTGAAAAAATACCTTTTTCAAAAATTGAATAGAGAGTTGAGGAAACAATTATAATCAAATTTCAATTCATAAAAGAAAAGGCTAACAGGTCAATAATAAAAGAATAGAATTATTTTTTTCCTTACCTTTTGGTGCTTCTGGAACTCCAATAGGGCAAATGATTTTCCTGATACAATATTCTGATCGAATGCCATAAGGACCAACGTCTCGTCGCTTAATTATTTCTGTTGTTGTGATTTCAGTTTCAGATGTTTCTATGGTGATTTAAATCACATAGTATTAATAACCCCCTAAAGCACTGAGAGACTAAAACGGTACAACATTTGGTACTTTAAAAAATAGACAAACATGAAATAAACTTTTGGAAGCATTTGATTAATTAATAACTATAGGATCACTGATTTAAATCACATAGTATTAATAACCCCCTAAAGCACTGAGAGACTAAAACGGTACAACATCTGGTACTTTAAAAAATAGACAAACATGAAATAAACTTTTGGAAGCATTTGATTAATTAATAACTATAGGCTAGGCTGCAACAATACTGAGCTTCTTCCTCACTGAAAATGTGTAAACTGAATAAAATGCTGTTAGGTGGAGCTTAGCTCCTGGTGGCAGTACTTAGTCAAAATACTAAAAACCCTAGGACAGAAGCAGCAAGTGCAGGGTTCTAGAAGTCTCAGTTTCAATGACTCAGAGTCTGAAATAATAAATATATTTTTAAAATGTGAACTGGTTCATGCATAAATGACTCACCTTTTAATCTGAACCCTCCCCCTGGCCCCCAGGATTTTACAGCATGTGCCAAACATCAGCAAAGCTGTATTTTTAAAACATAAGCATTTTATTTTAATAAATAACAGAGATGCTTAAAATTAAATGAACAGTCAAGTAATTTTATCTTTTAAACTTAAATTAGAAAATAACCCCCTCTTACCTGTCCGGGTAGTCCCTCCTCCTGGAGGAGCCTTGGCTGCCATGTCATCCCATCTCAAACTCGCCCACAGTAACCGTAACATCAGGCTCACTCCAGCTAAGGACTTTACAGTCTGAAGTCTATACCTGAAAGAAAAACCCAAGAAAAATTATACATGTACGTGTGTGTATATATATATGCTACAAACACACACTCAACTAAACCAAAGGATTATGTTTCTTGTCCTCATTATGACTTCAGTATTCATAATATGGTTTTGTACAATTTATGGCATTATATGTCCCTTAAAAGAAGAGCTTTTTTGTTCACAGGCGTAACATGCATCTAACAACTTAAAGGGTCTATATTCACTTCAAATGCCACATAAATTTGTAAAGTGAGCATGTTTCATTGTAGGGTTGATATGGCAATAATTTATAAATTATTTATAAGAACTATATATAAATTAAACCTAATTCCAAAATATCTGTTAGAAAACTTATAAAAAGCAAATATAGAGAAATATATAATTATGTTACTAAACGTGATAAAGGAGTTTTGAAGAAGGATAAAATCTTGACTGATTAATTTTTGCTAAAATAAAAAAACTGAAAATGTTTAAATTTTCTCAAAAAGCAAAACAAAACCAAAAACCCTTGCAAATCAAATAAGACCTTTCCAAATGGACACAAAATTTTATATCCAAATGGTGGTTCCTCAAAACATGAACTACTGGATGATGAATACTACTAATATGATAAAACTTTTACAACATTAGTGTAGTTTTGGAATCCTACAATGAAAAATAGAACATCATTAGAAAAAGGACAATACTGTATTAGTTACTAATCAGGTAACAAAGAAGTCTCTGTTTTTTCCTAAGCATTGTGGGTTAAGTTATTGAATAATTTAGACATTCTTTTAAAATAGTACCAAAAACACATTTCAAAGTAAATGTACTCAACTGCAATGAATATCATGTCCTAAAATGGAATTCACTATAAAACATTTTAAAGCAGTTTTAGGCTATCAATTCTCTTATTAGGATCTTCAATTAAATATTTTGCTGACATTTTCACATTACTTAAATAAATATACTGGTTGATTGCAGTGTAGAGAAAGCCTATAAAATGAAAATAGTTTCCTCCTCTAACAGAGGTAGAAGATAAATCTTACACAACTTTGTATCTGAAAGGCAATGCTTTCTCCTGTTAACATTACGTTGGTAAAATGAACAGTGTGAGAAAGGGAAAGCACTAGCCAAAAAGTTATTGCAGCTTCTTAACTTCCCATTTCCACTTGTGACATTCTTTGTTGTGTTATCACACTATGAATCCTTTGACCAAGATAGAACAACTCTTAGAGGGGAAATGTTAACTAGTGCGGGGATGTACCAAGAGGGGAAGTGTCTGTCACTTTCAGATCACACCCTATAGAAATTCCTAGGGAACTCTAGTCTCATGGGAGAAAGCATATGAACATCTACTTGGAAAGAAAATTTGTTCTCATTCTTTTTCTTCTTCCCCCTCATCACTCTCTATGGTCAAACAATAACTTTAAGGCACCCCTATTTTAAAATGGAAATAACGCCAGGGGAGGAACACACCTCATGAATTACCACGAATATATCAGTCTGCTCATTCAAAAAATATTTGAGTGTCTTCTATGTATTAGACTATGTGAAAGGAGATGTGGACACAGAAGTGAATTAGAATCTTTCTCTGTGTTCTCAAAGAACTGAAAGGAAGGAAAAGGAAAGGCACAGACATCTGATTAGGCTCAGGGGTGGGGACCAGAGCTTTGCTGGAGTCTCAAAGGACAAGTTAACGGTGTGGGCCTGGCTGACCAAAAGCAAAGGGCACACATATGCTAAGGAGGTAAGAGTGCAAGAGTGTGCACTTCTTCCCAGAAACCACATCCAGTATGTTATGGCTGGAAAGAAGGGATGTGGAAGTGCAGAAAGAGATGAAGCTGGCACAAGAGAGGAAGGCGGAAGCCAGAATGTGCTGCACCAAGTTGAAGAATTAAAAAAGAGCAGGAAAGGCTATGTACTAAGGCCTCTGAAACTATCCAGTATTGAGTAGGTTGTAAAGGGAAGTACTTCTCACAGATGTGATCTACAGGTGACAAATGCTTTCCCCTCTTCTCCCTGCAGTAGTTAGCAAGTCCCTCGCCTCAGTCAGAATATTCACGAGATAGATGGGCACTTTGAAAGCATCCTTCTGGCAGCACTGGGGAGGACAAATACCAGTTCCAAGTGATAAGGAAACACAGAATCAGGGCCTGGGGAAAAGTGTAGAAGGGAATGGACAGTGTAGAGGGGGAAAGGCCCTAATGAGTCTATGAGAAAAATTTCACTTTTCAAATGTTGCTCAGTCTAATCATTAAATTAATAAAGATCATACATGCACCTTTGGCATTCTTAGCTTCTACTCGAAGCATCAGACATATTTTATTCAAGTGTTAGTATAAAAATGCATTTCACACGCATGGTTTTTACAGTGATATGTTTTTAAAAAATGCATTCTAAAGTTGAGAATAATTTACATATTTACCCATGCCTCCATTAGACAGAAGGGATGTTTCTCTCAACTTCAGCAAATTAAGACATTAGCAAGTATTTGAAGGCAATATCTGTTTAAATGTACAGGAAGGTATTTCCTTCCATTAAAAAATGAGAAATTAACTAAACAAATTGTGCTGCAGAGCATATTAAAACATAATAATCCAAGGATCCTGAAACCCAGCTGTGCAGAAAAGGGCCCCAAGCAACACTTGGATTAGGACTGGTGACTAGTTTTCTTTGAGAGTTCAGAGAAAACTGCTTCCCAGTTGAGCCTCCCTTCTGTTTCAGAATAGAAAATAGCAGAAAGGTCGGCCTCCACAACTGCTAAGTCATATTAATTAAAGTATTTGTACACAGTAACTTTTCCAGTGGGAAAGAAGTTACCTGCAGGACAGTCAAGGATACATTTTGGGACCGCTCTCAATGAAGAAAGCAGAAAAGTGCAGAGTAATCCTACAAATCCATGAACTGTAATGAAGAGTTCCTTGATTCCCTGCAGGATTCTGCAAATCCTTCATTGCAGGCCCTGCAGAGAAATTGTACTTTTCAGCTGTCTCTATTGAATGTGTAATGGAGTGATGATATTTTATTTAAAATCAAAAGATGAGTTATAAAAAACTTGGTCAAACAAACTATGACTGGTTGTATTAATAAATTAATTCCTTTATAGAGAGTACTTATTTACTTTTTTTTTTTTTGGTCTTTTCTAATACTAGCTGATAGCAATATAAAGGAAACCAAAAAGTGTGATTTTAACTCAAAGAAATTGGAAACATATTAAAAGACACACAGAGATGAAGCCTAAAGAGAAATGAAGTCTGCTCAGTAACTTGCTAAAATAATAATTTCAGGATCCTAGCAAAATCTAACTGCCACTAAGATCAACCCTGATGTCTAAGCACGTTCCTAGAACTCTTATGTTTTCAATGTTTATGTTCCATACTATAAGGGTGAAAGATAAAGACAAAGACATGAAAAAGGACAAAGCAAGGACAAATTTGTGAAATGTGATAGCAGATAAAATATTAGACTGGGACTTAGGAAAACTGGGCACTATTCCTAATTCTGTTCCTATGTAGCCATAGGCAAACTATTGTACATTTATAAAAGATGAGGATTTATAAGTCCCTTCCCAGTATAAAACTACATGATTTTACAACTGTCAACATTGTACTCAGGACTCATCCCCCAAATCTAAAGTGCCCAGAAAATTTTAAATTAGGACTGTTTCTGGATTTCAAAAAAATTCCTAAGGAATCTTAGAGACTACCTTTTCTTACATAAATAACAGAGAACTCAAAAACAAATGTTTATCATGCAAATAAATTACATTAGGAAGATTTCCACATGATGAACTTCATGAAATTTACAGGCATGTTTCCTAGTCTTATGTGTTTATCAATTACCCAATAGAAATAAGATACAAACATTCCAGAAAGGTGCTGATTAGCCAATTCTGGGATTATCTTGTTCCCAGAGCAAATACATGGCAATAACTTGGAAAATTAGACCACAAAATCCACATTTGACATGTTCTTTTTGTCTTGTGAAAGTTAAAATTGAATTTAATTTTAAAGGGTTCCCTTAAATTTTAAGTCTTTAAACACTTTTCCCCACATAAACTTCAGTACCTACCAGCTGGCTGAGTTCGAAGTTTTCTGTATTTTATTTCCATAATTAACTTTGGCCATTAAATACATGGTTCCCTGTCTTATCTGTTATTTCATTTTTAAAAAGATATTCTTTTAAGAAGATTTTAAGAGATACTCTTATGAAATAATTCTTTAAAAATTTTCTCGCTCCCCAAAATACATTTTAAAGTACATACCTCCAAGTGATACCAAAGGTTGGTCTAGGAGAGGGATATGGCCATATATCCAAGGCAGGTTTTGCATTGTAATTAAAATAAGGGACTTCTCGGATTCCTCCTTTTCTGGCCAACTTTTTTAACTCATCATTAGGTAAAACAAATATGCTCTTCTTGCTGCTCTTGGTAATAAACTTTCTATAGGACGGCAGAGCTGTACCTGAGCGAGTCTTCTTTGGTCTTGTAAATTTCATCAGTTTCACTTTGTCTCTTGTGGAATACTCTTTGCTCACAGTCATCGATGTTACCAGTGTGCCTCCTGCAGTGGTCAGTGAGTCTGTCACTGTTGTGGTGACCACGGTCTTGCTCTGCTCCTTTACAGAGATGATGTCCACACTGCTGCCTGTGGAAGGTGTGGAATGTTTTGTTACTGTTGTAGTGGTGGTTGTGACAGTGGATTTGGCACAATTTTCTGTAGAAGAGACCACAGTTTGCTTATCACCTTTTGCTACCTTGATCACGGTTTTTGATTCTGTGGCCACTGTCGATGTCATTGTGGTGACTTCTGTGATGACTGTTTTTCTTTTAGATTCTCCATTGACACTTTCATCTTTGTTGGTGGGCAGACCATTTTCATCCATAAAATCATTACTGAGATTAGATTCCTCCCCAGAAGTAATAGGTGATGGAGTAACTTTCTTAACTTCTGAGGTTTCAATTTCCATATCTTCTACCTGATTCACTGAATTGCTTTCTGGACAAGATGGTGGAGGCGTGGTAGTCTGTGTACTGTCAGACTCTTTGGTTGATGGCAGGGTCTCAAGGCTATCTCGGTAGTCACTTTCAGCATCTGAAGAATTCAGTAAATGCGATTTTGGTTCCAAGTTTTTTTCATTAAAATCTTCCATAATGACATCACCATTAATGAATGGCTTTACAGCAGATTCTTTAACAGTCAGGGACTTAATATCCTTTTCAGGAAATATTTTATTTATATTATTAACTTTTGGTTCACCATTACCACTCACTACTTTACTCTCAGAGATTTCTTTCAAGCATTCATCTTTCAAATATACTTTAGATTTATTATCTTTTCCATTTATTTGAAATGTACTTGCTTTCTGTCCCTTCTTTTCAGACTCTCGATTTTCATTATTCTTTTTATCAGTGATATTTTTCACATTTATTTGATCAATACATTTCTTAACTGGTCTCCCCTCTGACTTTTGCTGTTGACTTGGTTTTTTACCATTTGCTTCTGTTACCTTACCCTGCAGCCTGGCATCACAGTTTCCAGTTGACTTATCAGAAACAAACTCACATTTCACTGGCTCCAAGCCTGTGATAACTTGTTCTTGAGTTAGGAACTGTTCAGAAATACTTTCATTGCTGTTCTGAACGATCATATCTTCTTCACTGCTATCCTGAATAGACAGAGTATCAGAACTATTTTCCAAAGTGTTATTATATTCAGAGTCACATCCCAGTTTTCCTTCAAAGTCCATTGCTTTTGACAGAGATGGGGCATCTCTGTCACTGGAACTTTTAGGTAGTGATGGCAGTAAAGAGCTCTTGGAAGGAAAAATAATGGTGTCATTATCCTCCAGCATATGTGGTTTTTTTTTCTTATAGATCAAAGTACCAATATCACCTACTTTGTCTAGTTTAGAGTCATCAATGAAAAAATCACTTCCTTCTGTTATAATTTTACTGGGTTCCTGGCCTTTACTGGCAGGTTCAGAGAGATTAACTTCTATGTCATTTTCAATAGAATTTTGTTTCCCACAGTTTGTCTCTGGGCTCTGAATGGAGACATCATCTAACACTTCATCTTTTGGATACAGTTTGTTTGTGGTATGACTAGAATCAGTGACCCCAAGAACTGAGGAATCACTTTGTGAACATCCCTGAATCAAGTCCTCAGACATATCACTACTTGCACTAAGGCTTTGTTCTTGTATAAGCAAGTCACTTTGACACCCTTCTTTTGCTTTTGTTATTATTGATGACTCAGAGAGACCTTTTAAGGTATTTGCAGAAGTCTTTCCTATACCCTTAATTCCACCCTCCAACTTCATTTTTTCGAGGCGCTGTTTTTCTTCCAGTGTAAACTGTTTAATTCTCCTTTCAAGAAGTCCATCTAGTTTGGATGATTTTATTTTCTTTTTATAACTAGTCCTTAGATGAAAACCCTCACTGACATTGACCACATCTACTTGAGAACTTTCCTGACAATTTATATGTGCCTCTGTTTTCACATCATCATCTATTTCCATTGGTTCTTCCTTGAAGGATTTGTCATTATCAGAATCTAAAAGTTCTTTTACATCTGTAAAACAAAGACAGTTATATAAATATAATCATTGCTCTGGAATGAGGAATTCACGAGAATATTTTAATTTCTAAAAGTACCTATTTTTCTTATTTTCACTCTGGAGCTTAATTTTAAATATCTACATATTTCAAAGTTCCTCATATATAATTAAAACAGGTCAATGGACAGGGGTAAACTTAATAAAAGGTCACAAAACACACATATGCCAAATATTTAAATATCCTCATTCTTAGTATCTAAAAATGATGAAATGACATAATGAAAAATTAGTATGTGACAAACTACTGAAGACAGCAGTACCTTCATGTAAGATTTTGTAGTCTTTTATAGTTACACAATATCTTTAGGTGCATGCATTACCTAGCTTACCTAGTTTTTAAAAAAACTTTTTATAGAATACAATGTAAATTCCTCAAAGGTTAATCAAAAAGTTACCATATGATCCCATAATTCCACTCCTATGTATATTTCCAAAAGAAGTGAAAACATATGTCCACAAAAAGACTTGTATGTGAATGTTCATAACAGCATAATTCTTACTATCCAAAAAGTGAAAACAGCCCAAATATCTGTCAGCTGATGAATGGATAAACAAAATGCAGCACATTCATAAAATGGAATATTATTCAGAAATAAAAAGGAATAAAGCACTGATAGACGCTACAACATGGATGAATCTTGAAAATACTATACTAAGTGAAAGAAGCCAGCCACAAAGGGCCACATATTGTCTAATTCCATTTATACGGAATGTCTAAAATAGGCAAATGCATAGACAGAAACTAGATTGGTGGGCTGGGAGCATTTGGAAAGGGATTGGGAAGTAACTGCTTATGGGTATGAGGCTTCCTTTTGGGGTGATGAAAATGTTCTAAATTGGTTGTGGTAATGGTTAAACAATTCTGTGCATACACTAAAAACCACCCAATTTACACTTTAATTGGGTATTGTATGGTATATAAATTATATTTCAATAAAGCTGTTATCAAAAAAAGACAATGCAGTACCTGTTGTGGGAACCTGATCCAGTGCATTCTTATCAGCCCCAGGCTGCCCTCCTTGCTCCACTCTCCTTACCTTGGTCCTTCTTCTCAGTAATCTTTGAGATATCCATTTCACTTTGGTCTGCTCCTTTTGCAGCATCTGAATCTTTTACCTCTTCTTTCTCAGAATCAGGCTCTGTTTTTATTTTGGGGGGGCTTCGTGGACTTTTTCTTTTATCTGATTCATCTGTATTTTCATCCATATTACTTTTGGCTAAAAAGAACAATGTGTATGGTAATTAAAGGTATTTCCAATATTAGCAACTTAATATATCTAGTTTAGTGGAAATAATCAAGTATTTATTTTCCAGCAAGTTATATTTTGTTATTTTTTATTAAAACAAAAGTTAAAGATACCATATACTTCTTTTTAAAATTTTTAATTTTTAAAGGTTGACACACTGTAATTGTACATTATTTATGGGGTACATTTTGATGTTTCAATACGTATGTGTTATATTATGATCAAATCACAGTATTTAGCATATACGTCACCTCCTGCATTTATCATTTCTTTATGGAAAGAACATTCAAAACCTATCTTCTATTTTTAATACATAATACCTTACCAGTAACCACAGTCATCTTAGTGTGCCTCCTATCCAACTGTACTTGTTGACCAACTTCTCCCCATCCCCTACCCAGTCTCTGGTGACCAATCACTGTTCTATCCTCTGCAACCATATACTTTCTTATATGCCTGGCTGACCTAAAGCATAAAAGAAATGACCATATTTTAGATGTGTTTCAGAAAACTTTGTTTACGAAATATAATCTCGATGATTCCAGAAGTCTGCATCACTGGTTCCTAACTAACATACTTTATGTCACAGAACCCTATTAGAATCGGATAAATGCTGGGCTGAGCCCGTGGCGCACTCGGGAGAGTGAGGTGCTGGGAGTACAGCAGCGCTCCCGCTGTGAGTTCGGATCCTATATAGGGATGACTGGTGCGCTCACAGCACTCACTGGCTGAGCGCGGTGCGGCCGGTCTCAAAAAGGACAAAAAAAAAAAAAATTGGATAAATGCTATGATCCTCTACCTAGAAAAAAAGTATTTACACAAACTTTTGTAATCTATTTCAATGGACTCTTGGACCTCTTCAAGTTTACAGGTGGACTCCAGGTTAAGAACATTTAAACCTCTATCACAGACTAAAAGATTTAAGAGAAATAACCAAATGCAATGTGTGGCCTTGTCTGTACCTGATTTACTGCCAACAGTAAAAAGGTATCTCTAGGACAACTATGGCAATTGCAAAATGAGCTGAGAATCAGATGATTAATTTGTTAATTATTGTTAATTTGTTGAAATGTGATAATGGCAAGATGATTATAGGAAAAAAAAATGTTCATTTCAGTTAGAGATACATACTAAACTTCTTTTGGTGAAATAACATGATTTCTGGGTTGTGGTTTAAAACACCGTAGGATAAAAAAAAAAGTAGGAAGCGACAACTAAAATGAGAGTGATAGGATTTGATCATAGAACTTGGCAACTTTTTCTGATGTTTTTCAGTGGCTCAAAAAGAGCTTTATACGGCAGTGGCAACCCCTTCTAAAAGCTATAAGAATCCTGATATTTAAAAGAGACAACTATATAATGTTTTAACTCCATGCTAAAGGTCTTCTTGCCATAAAGAATATCATACTTATCCTTTACTGAAGCCTAAATTGAACATGCAACAAAAATGCATAGTTTTAGAGCTATGCTAGAGGTTAGAGACAAGGGACACACAGTCAGCATCCAAACAACCTAACACTCTGCTCTTCTGACACCATGTCGAGTGTTCCGTCAACTGTGTTTCTCCCTGTTTTTCAGCACACTTGTACCTCCATCACACCATCAGACTAGATTAGCCATTATTATAGGGACCAAGAGTTCTGACATTATTAATTTGTGGCTATGACTGCCTTCACTCTAATTCCTATTCTGTAGTTAAACTAAGCCCAGATCCCTGGACAATGAGCACTGATGCTTTCTCCCCTGCTACCATCTGGGAGGAAAAGATTAAAAAAGACCAACTTGGTACCTGACTAGATGAAGGCCCAGCATTTGAACAATAAAAAAACCCTATGCTAAGGAAAGTGGTTATAAAACAAATCTGCAAGAGTCAAAATATTCTGTATACTAATCATCTGGATTTTATTACACAGGTCAAACCAGGTTAGATATAATTCAACAATAGGCTCTCTATAATTCTAAGCACCACATGGGTAAGTGGAGCGATGGTAATAAAAAAAACTGAATGATCTTTTGGAATTTACTATAATGTATATTAAGTGTGACTATAATTAGATAATAATAGAATTGACTACTGGATATTTCTATTTAGTAAATATTAATTATTTATTGAGCATCTACTATATCCAAGATGTTCCTAGGCCCTATAAAAACAAATTCCAGTGAGCCTTATAAAAACATATTTTTCCTGTTAACAGATAAACCAATGATAACTTTCCCATATTAACAGTTTCACAAATCTACCAGTCTAGGTTTCACAAGGACCATTCACAAAGAAGCCAAATCGGTTAGCTAGGTAAGTACACATCACTTATCATGCACTATATAATCCCCTCACATAGGTTTCATAGGAAAGAGCACATCACAGTGTAAATTAGCAAATTATATTATGTAGCTAACAGAATTGCTTTTGAAAACTGCTTAGGTAACAAAGGAGAGTCCACATGGTAGACAGCAAAAAGGGCAATGGAAGCCAGGAGTCAAGGGTTCTAGCCTGGGTTCTACCACTCCGTATCTGTGTGAACTTCAATATATCACTTAGCATTGCCATTAAATAATTTGCTCATTTAACAGGAGTTTAAAAATACATGGTCTGGGCTGGTCAGTTAACTCAGTTAGAGCATGTTGCTGATAGCACCAAGGTCCAGGGTTTGATCTCTATATCAGACAGCTGCCAAAAAATAAAAATAAAAAAAATAAAAAATAAACTCTAATGTTTTTCAGTTAATAGTAAAAACTGAATAGCTCATTTACCTGACAATGTTACGGAAACCTCTAAAACTTCCCTTCTGGTTTTTTATATGCAGTAATGGTTAAGTTACCAGATATGTGATTCCTTGAGAAGTCAATCAGTACTGAATTTAAGATTTTGGAAAACATTTCTCAGGTGGCTGAGGCCTTTTGTAAAATACAAGTTCTATTCTATAATCGTTAAATCCTAGATATAAAAATCCTATGAATAAAGGTAATTTTTAAAACTTTAGAATTTGTAAACTACATTAGTAATTTTGCACATATTATTAAAAATTTCAGAAAAACACTTTTATCTAAAATATGGTCAACATATTACAAATTTATAAGAAATAATACAAATCAGAAACAATTACACAGAAAAAAATAACTTCAATTTACTTACTTCCTTCTAATGACTTCCTGTAATTCACATTAGTATTGCCTGGCAATTTAGGAACAAACCTATAAACATGAGTTTTACTAATCCAGTTCCAACCACCATATCCTGTTACTCTGTACTCCTCTCCTTTTTGTTTCCAAACCTGGTATAAATGAAAGCACTGTGATTAAACAACAAGAATGATAATGCCTATAAAGCATGTGTGGTTTTATACATTTTTACCAAACAAGGTTAACAGGCAAGTTAATTAAATTTTACCAATCAATTTTCACTAGAAATTAAAGATTTATGAAAGAACTCAATACTCCTTTCTAATATGTAAAATTTAACACAATTTCAGTTTTATAACAGTTTCAACAAATTGGTCTCGTAACACTCTTATGTTCTACTATGATAAACCTGTGCTTATAAAATTACCAGGAAGATGTACTTTGTCCCAACTATATTAATTAAAAGATTACATCAAGAGTAAAACAAAATTATTGAGTGTTCAAAGATGCAGAATAAAAGTTTCAGAAATGGCTAATACTATTTTAAAAGCTTATAACAAAATTACCTGATGTTTAACTGGAAATGTATATTTTACCCATGTAGCTTGCTGCATTGTTTCTTCCTCTTCTTGTTTTTTCTCCTTTTTTTTAACTTTCTCTTTCTCTTCTCTTTCAATTGATGTCATCCTGTGTAACCTAAGAATACAGACACAGTACAGATTTAATGCAATCCCTATCAAATTACCAGTAACATACTGCACAGAACAGGAAAAACAATTATAAAATTTATATGAAAGAAAAAGAGACCCAAACAGTAAAAGCAGTCCTGAGCAAAAAGAATAAAGTGGGGACATCACACTCCGTGACTTCAAATATATACTACAAAGCTATAGTAATCAAAACAGCAAGGTACTGGCACAAAAACAGACATATAGACCAATGGAACAGAAGAGAGAATTCAGAAATAAATCCACATGCCTATAGCTAACTGATTTTTGATAAAGGAGCCAAGAACATACATGGGGGAAAGGACAGTTTCTTCAATTAATGGTGCTGGGAAAATTGGAGATCCACATGCAGAAGAGGGAAACCAGACCCCTATATCTCACCATATATCAAAATCAACTCAAAACAGATTAAAGATTTAAATGCAAAACCCCAAAATATAAAACTTCTAGAAGAAACACAGGGGAAACATTTCAGGAAATAGGACTGGGCAAAGATTTTATAAATAAGACTTCTAAAGCATAGGAAACAAAAGCAAAAACAAACAAATGTGATTATATCAAACTAAAAAGCTTCTGCACAGCAAAGGAAACAATCAACAGTGAAAAGACAAGCTGTAGAATGGGATAAAATATTTGCAAACTATGCATCTAACAAAGGATTAATATCCAGAATATACAAAGAACTCAAACAACTCAATAGAAAAAAACCCCAAATAATCCAATTAAAAAGGGCAAGGGAGGGCCGGCCCAGTGGCGCACTGGATAGTGCGCCGCTTGGGAAGCGCGGCGGCGCTCCCACCCGAGGGTTCGGATCCCACATACAGACCGGTTCCCGCTCACTGGCTGAGCGAGGCGCGGGAGCGACACCGAGGGTTGTGATCCCGTTGCCGGTCCCCGGTCCGGTACGGGGGCAACACTGAGGGTTGCGATCCGTTGCCGGACACGGAAAAAGACAAAAGACCAAAAAAAAAAAAAAAAAAAAAAGGGCAAGGGAGAAGAACAGAAATTTCTCAAAGGAAAATATATAAATGGCCAACGGGTAAATGAAAAAATGCTCAACATCACTAACTGTCAGAGAAATGCAAATCAAAAACACAATGAGATATTATCTCACCCCAGTTAGAATGACTATCATTTAAAAGATAGAAAATAACAAATGCTGACTAGGATGCAGAGAAAGGGAAACTTTTATTCCTTGTTGGTAGGAATGTAAATTAGTACAGCCATTATGGAAAAGAGTATGGAGATTTCTCAAACAACTACAGATAGAAAACTACCATATTATCCAGCAATCCCGCTACTGGGTATATATCCAAAGGAATGGAAATCAAGTTGAAGGGACACCTGCGCTCCCATGTTTATCGCAGCTCTATTCACAATATCCAATAGTAGGAACCAACCTAAATGTCCATCAACAGATGACTGGATAAAGAAATGTGGCATATATACACAACAGAAAACCACTCACCATAAAAAAGAATGAAATTCTGCCATTTGCAGCAATATGGGTGAGCTTGGAGAAAATTATGTTAAGTGAAATAAACTAGGCACAAAGAGAAATACCACATGTTCTCACTCATGTGGAAGCTAAAAAAGTTGATATTATAAAAACAGACTGTAAAATAGTGATTACTAGAGACTAGTAAGGGGAGGAAGGAAGGGGGGAGAGGGAGAGGTGGTCACTGGATACAAAATTGTAGAAGGACAGGAAGAATAAGATCTAGTGTTATATAGCATTTATAGGGAGACTATAGCCAACAACAAATTGCTGTATAACTTCAAGTAGCTAGTTGAGAGGATGTTTAATGTTCCCAATATAAAGAGATGACAAATGTTTGAGGTGATGGATATGCTAAACACCCTGCTATGATCATTGCACATAGTATAAATTGACTCAAATATCATATTGTACTCCATAAATATATACAATTATCATGGGTCAATTAAGAAAAAATAAATTAAATAGAAAAAAAAATGTTCAGAGACAGAAGTAGATTAGAGGTTGCCAAAACAGGGTGGGAAGGAATAATGGGAAGTTATTGCTTGACGGGTACAGAGTTTATGTTTAAGATGATAAAAACTTTTAGAAATAGAGGTAGTAGTTACACAGCACTGTGAATGTAATTAACTCCATGCAATTGTATATTTAAAAATGCTTAAAGTGGAAATTCTGACATTATATGTTTTACTATGATAAAAAAAATAATAATACATGGATAGAAAGGCAGAAATTACATTTAACTTTGAAAAATAAACAAAAAAGATAAAAACGCAATACTCAGGATGACCAAATCTCAACCTACAACCCAGACAACCCCAACTGACAAAAATAAGTAGATGTACAATTCGATAATGGGAAAATCAAAGAGGACAAAAAGTGCTATCCTTTCCCCATGTCTCCGCATAACAAATATTTGTGATTTATTCCTGAAATACTTCATTCATATACCAGCATTTATGTATCTCTTTATGACAATACACACACACTAGTTTTTAACCAATGAATAACTGCGCTAAAAGATCTTGCTATGTCAGATACACAGATCTTTTTAAAGAATTAAAAAGTATAACACTGCATTGACATAATTTACTGAACCAGTGCCCTATTAAAGGATACTTTATTTCTAGAGTTTTTTCCTTCTAAAGAACAACAAATCTGAACTTTTATTTTATCAACCAATATTTCTGATTCTTGCTAGTACGAGGAATTTTAAAACCTTCACAGGGTCCACAAACAGAATTTAGGCTTCCTACATCCACAAAGAAAGGGCCGCCGTAGGGCTCCCTGGTGAGAGGAAGGGTCAGGAAGGAAGGTCCACCTTGATCATTAGATGTAAGGCATAGGTCATACTCTTTTCTCAGGCAGGAAAAGTTTTCACTGCACCTACCAGTAATGCGCAGACCTATGGTGAGGCTCTACATTTAGGTGATTAGATTTTCATGAATGGGAATATTTTTCATAAACAGAGACTAAACCAAAACCTATAGAGAAGCTTCTGTCTCTAAAACCTCTAGTAGAAGAAGAATTACTCTTATCACACCCTAACCAGATATAGTCAATTTCTTATGCACAGCTATGTGAAAAGAAGAGACCTGTCACCTTGGGGTAGTGGTGCTGGAAAGATGTGGGAGAGAATTTCATTCTTTTTATCTCCACCTCCCTCTCCCCGACCCCTATTCCATCCTTCCCTCCCAACTTTTAAGAGGTCTTTGTGTCCCTATGACTATAGGACCCCAGAATGCACCCTCCCCGAGGCCGAGAGTTCAGGCCTACTAACTGCACACAACTCCATAAGGCTCTTACAGATTTTTGTCAATGATGGGAGGAGGGGAAAGGGAGTGGTGTCTTACAGAGAACTAACTTCCTGACTCAAATACCATCCATTTGCCAGCACTCTCAGAACTAGGGAGTGGGACAAGCTCTGCAGGCGCGGCAAAGGGAATAACCTGAGAGTCTCAGCCTACCGGAGGAAGGAAGACAGTGACTACACCAGGACCAAGTAGCATTTTTCAGAGAGCTTCTGTGGGCTTGGCTTCTACACACCTCTGAAAGGCCAGGTCTAGCACAACTGAGCCATCTTTGCTGACAGTGAATGGCCAGGAATGGAGCACTGTGTGGAGAGCTAGTGCAGAGACATTCTGGGAGCTCACAGCTGGGCAGGGTGCTCAATTTGTGCTCTTGGTGTTCACAAGGTAAACAGGTCCTTTCTCACCACCAAATACAAAGGCTTCACTTTGCTGAGGATGCCAGGCCAGGGAGGTGGAATCACAGCTAATCTGTGATGCCAAGCTACCCCAGAGTAAAATCTGTTGTTCTTACAGCCACCAAGACAATCCTTATGGGGAACAGCAGCGGCTCAGTGAGCTCAGTCGTTTGTGGGGCAGAAATCTTTGCTACTGGGCTGACCCTGTGGCTCACTCGGGAGAGGGTGGCGCTCCCGCGCTCCTGCCTCTGGTTCGGATCCTATATAGGGATGGCCGGTGTGCTCACTGGCTGAGCGCAGTGCAGGCGACACCAAGCCAGGGGTTGCGATCCCCTTACCAGTCACAAAAAAAAAAAAAAAAGAAATCTTTGCTACTGCTGGTAGCCTGGAGGCTCCAGGAAGGAAGCCTCTTTAGGCTGGAACTGCGCAGCCTCCAGCTGCCACTCCATACTGGCGGGCTCACTGGGTGGCAGGTTTTCCTTGCACATGTCCACGGTCAACTGAGAGTCAGACCAGGAGAATGAACTGAGCTTCAACTTCACTCCCAGTCTCCATGTGGTGCTCAGAGGTTTGTTGTGTTTGCTTTGCAATTACACTCAAAGCTAAAATAACATTTTATGTTTTTCTTGGTAAACTTCTGGAGTATCCTCCTATGTTCCCCACTGATGGGATGGCTGAGTCCAAAAGTTCTTGCACATAAAATGCTGACAGTGCAAATTGCTCCGCAAAACTGTGCACTTCACACTACCATCAATTATAAAGTCACCATGCCTTCTCATACTTTCACATAAGCTGAGCATCAACCTTCCGAACTGTTAGCCCAACTGAGAAATAAAAAATACTATTGTATTGTTCTTTAATTATGAGAAGTAATCACTTTTTATGTCTACTGGCCTTTCATATTTATTTCTCTGCAAAATTCCTGTTCAAATCTTTTGACTTGTTTGTAATGAACTATCAATCCTTTTCGTTTATAAAAGGTCTTTGTCAATTAAGAAAATTTTCCATTTGTGGTACAAATATTTTTCCTCTGTTTGTTATCTGTTTTTTGAATTTGATTATAATAATATTTTTCCACTCAGAATTTTAAATACATATATCCACTTTTTTCCTCTATGGCTTCTGGGTATTATATCTGTTTAAAAAGAAAGTTATCACAACAAAAACATAAATTAATTCATGCTTTCTTACTGAAGTTTTCTTTGTTCTTGTGTTTAGAGTTTTTGCTGTTTTTTTAAATCTTCATCAATCTGAATGTTTTTGCTAAGACAGGGATCTAAGTGATATTTTCCCCAATTATGCCCTCTACCCCTTACTGATGTGCAGTGCTCCCATAGCTAAATTCCCATATGAGTTTAGGTCTATTTCTGAATTCTCTATTCTAATCCACCACTGTTTCTTCTGCAGGACAAATTATTTTGATTATTGTATCCTCAAAACATGCTCTAATACCCATTCCTTTTTTTTCTAACACCTACTTCCCTTTTTGGCTATTACTGTACTTTAACTATTCTAGATGAAATATTAGTATCATTTTGGTCAAGGCCCACCCGC
>NW_007726354.1:693533-695756 GCF_000696425.1 Galeopterus variegatus | reverse complement strand
CCCCAGGAGGGAAAATCCTATTCACAATGCAAAGTATCCTTTATGTCTTTAGTTTAAAAAAAAATTTTTTTTTTTTTTGGTGGCTGGCTGTTAAGGGGATCTGAACCCTTGACCTTGGCGTTATCACCACACTCTTCCAAATGAGCTAACTGGCCAAGTCCCTTCAGTTAAGATTTAAAGAGTGCTTTATACAAGTCCTGAATATCTCTTGTTAAATTTATTCCTAGGTGTTTTAAGGTTTTTGTTGTTGTTGTTGCTGCTGGGATCTTTTCACTATAATTTTTAAGAATATGTAAAATGATACCTGGTTAAAAAACAGAACTTTATCAATAACCAGTATATCAGAAGCTTGTGTGTCCCACCCCCTGGTAATCATTACCCTGACTTTTGTGTTAAATCATTCTCTTGCTTTTCCTTATAGTTTTACCACCTAATATGTGTATTCCAAACAGTATAAAGTTTGGCTTTTGAAAACTCAGTAGCAAGTTTTAAATAGCCACATGAGCAGAAAAGCAATACTGTCACTGTTAAAGAAGCTTTCCAGGAAAACAGGAACTTGACTGTGGGTCACAGTCTGGCTTTAGCTTTCAGGAAAGTTTACAAGAGCCTTTTTGGTGAAATCAGTGGGTGAGGTCATGAGCAAAACCTGGAAGATACAGGGCTGACCACAACCAGGATATCTGGCAGGACTGCAGTATAAAATAGGTATATTACAGGGATATAACAGTGGGTCCCTCTTGATTTCCCACTCTTGTGCCTTTTCAAGGTTCTGTGGTATAACTTGGGAAACTGACTTAGGATTTGGCTTTCTTGGTAGGTTACCATTTGTCCTGCATTATTACTTCCACAATCTTACTTATACTTTTTTGTCTGCTGTTCCCCCCATCCCTGTGGGTTTATAACCTTAAAAAAAAAAAATCCCTTTGCCATAGTTTTGGTGGAGTTTGGCAGGGGATACAATTAAATGCTGTATTTATTCAATTTGTTAATTTAACTCAGAATTCTCATTGCATTTTCTACACGGTTATTGTTTTATGCATGAAAGCTATTCAGTATGCCACCCATTTTATTTAAATTTCAGATTGTTTCTGATAGTTTTTCAGTAAATTTTCTTGGGTTTTCTAAGTATATAATCAGATTAACTACATATAATAAGTGTGCCTAATCTTGCCAATATTTATATGTTTTATTTTTCTTGGCAAATTGCATTGGCTAGTACTTTTAGGAAAAATTAAAATATAGTGGTGATAGTGGGCTTGTTTTGTTCCACCTTAATGTTAATGGGAATGCTTCAAGGGTTTCACCAGAAAGCATGATGGTTTGGTTTAAAATATATTTTCTTGGGCTGGCCTGTGGCTCACTTGGGAGAGTGTGGTGCTGATAACACCAAGGCTGTGAGTTCAGATCCCTATATGGGGATGGCCAGTTAGCTCACTTGGGAGAGCATGGTGCTGACAAGTCAAGGATTAAGATTCCCTTACTGGTCATCTTTTTATAAAAAAATAAAATAAAATATATTTTCTTGGCATCTAATGAGATGATCAAACTTTTATTTCTTTGACTTCTTAAAATAGCATGGTATGATCTCACTCATATGTGGAAGCTAAAAAAAAAAAAAGTAATTCTCATAGAAGTAAAAAGTAGAATAATGTTTACCAGAGGTCGGGTAGATGGGGAGGAGAGAAAGTGGTGGCTTAATGGGTACAAAGCTATGCTGTCTATCCTAAGAGAATCAATATACAGTACATGCATATACTGAAACACACTGTATCTCACAAGTATGTACAAACAAATGTCAAAATTTTAAAAGGCAGCATGGTATTAATAATCTCCAAATACTGGACAAGTCTTCCATGCCTAGGGAGAAGCTAATTTAGCCATGGTTTATTATTCTTTCAATTTACTCCTGAATATATTTGCTAATATTTCTTGTGTGTGTGTGTGTGTATGTGTATATATATATATATATTATTATATTATATTACATATTATATATTATAATACATATANTATATATATAATATATATATATATATATATATATATGCCATCAATTAATCAATGATAAATATTAATAAAGGAGACAGGGCCATCATTTTCTGTTTATTTCTATTAATCAAGTTTTAGAACAGTTTTATATAACCAGAAATAATAATCTGCACAATTTCCTCCTTTTTCTTTTCTGGTGGAAGAGTTTTTTTTTTTTTTTTTTTTTTTGTCTTT
>NW_007726354.1:685560-692787 GCF_000696425.1 Galeopterus variegatus | reverse complement strand
GCGCACTGTAGCAGTGCGCCACCGGGCCGGCCCCTGGTGGAAGAGTTTAAACAGAATTATCCAGTTCTTGAAATTTGAGGAAGAACTTACTTATGAAATCATCTGGTCCTGCCCATTTCATTACTGATAGATGCAGTGATAAACAGAAGCAGCCCCTTTCCCTGCCCAAGAGAGAGGCCTATGCCCTACTGTCTAACAAGTAAGATCAGTGTGGCCTCTCCGTCACACCCAAAAGGAGCCTGGTGGGCTCTTTCTGTGGATGTATGTCAGCAGAGCCCATGAAGGCTTTAAAATCCTCAGTGCTAGTAAGAGTGAATCAGAAATACCAAGTAGCATGTCCCTTCACTTTCTCTTTTCTTTTTTTTTTTTTTTAAAACCAAGTGGAGGGCCGGCCTGGTGGCGCACTGGAGAGTGCACCGCTTGGGAGTGCGGCGGCGCTCCCGCTGAGGGTTCGGATCCCATGTGGAGACTGGTTCCCGCTCACTGGCTGAGCGTGGTGCAGGCGCAACACCGAGGGTTGCGATCCGTTGCCGGTCCCCGGTACGGGCGCGACACCGAGGGTTGCGATCCCCAGAATTTCAACCATTTTTCTCCCATAGTGATACCCCTGACATTTTAAGATTTGTGTCTATGAAATTGGTGTAATTACTAGACATAAAACTGATTCTCTATAACACTCCTTGGTCTAATTTTTTGAAAAATATGTATTTACCAAATACTCATATGGTGTTGCCATGTGCCAGACACTGTTCTCAGTGCTTCACAAATGTCACTTTATTTATTTACCACACAAACACAATGAGGAAGGCTATTATTGCCTCCACTTTACAGATACAGATGAGGCCAAAAAAAAAAAAAAAAAACCACCAAGTGGAATCAAGCTGCTTACTCAGTTGCTACCCTTTTTTATTCTTGGTATTGGTTATTTGGGCTTTCTTGGTTTTTTCCGTTGATTTGTAAATTATAATGGCATCTATGGTATGTTTGTTTTTCTATTTCATCAAATTTGCTCTTTTAATATTTCCCTTCTTTTGGTTGACTCTTTCAGATGTACACCTAGCTAATTAATTTCAGTTTTTCTTTTTTAATATAAACATTGAAGGCTACCAATTTCCCCTAGGAACTCTTTAATTACATCCCACAAATTTTAACATATGTAGTACTTTCATAAACATGCAGATAAAAATGTTTTCTAGTTTCCATTATGATTTTTCCTTGTTATTTACCTAGAAGTGTATTTATTAAGTTTCAAGCATACAGCCTTTGCATTTCCTTAAACTTCTACCACAAACGTCTAAATCCCTAAACAATATTGTAATATTATTTTACCAATCATTCTTTTTAATCTTTACACGAATGGAATCATGCTACATGTGTTTTTAGTGATGGATTGTTTCCCTCCAGAGTACAATTATGAGGTTCAATCTCATTGACACTTGTTGCTCTAGTCTGTCTTTCACTGCTATATAAGTGATCCATTATAGGAAAATATCACAATTTAAACCTGCCTGATTATGGGCATTTAGAGATTGTTTCCAAATTTTACCATTACAAAACAATATTATAAGGAACATTCTTCTACGTATCTCATGTACTCATGCAAGAGCTTCTCTATGGTATTAGGCAGGAGTAGAATTTCATTTTTAATTTTGTTTTTACCAAACTGTTCTCTAAAATGGTATAGAAGCCATCACACTAATTGCTGTCTTATCAGAAATGTATCACAGTATGTCACATCTTCATCATCACTCTTTAAATTTTTGGCAATCTGATGGACATGAAACAACAGCCCCTGGTTTTAATATGTATTTTCCAATGGACCAGTGAGGTTAAGCATCTTTTCATCTTCCTTGGCTATTTGTGTCTCCTCTTGTGTGAATTATGTTTACATCTTTGGCATTTTTTCCTACTAAAAAGATTTGATTTTTCTTCTTATCGAACTGTATTAGTTCTTGAATATATTGTGGATACTAACCCTTTTTTGATTATAATATAATAAAACAATAAAAATACTATCAATTAGTCCATGACTCGGTCTTCTAGGATGTTAAATTATTACAAAGCTCAAAAACAACAGAAAACAATCCAGTATACTGATATATATGTATGTGATAAAACTATGTAGTAAAAGGAAGGGCATAATCACAAATTTAAAAATTGTGGTTCTCTCTCAGGAGAGGCAAGGTAATGTGAGTGAAAAGCAGGTGCAAAAATGGTAATGTTCTTACTTTTTAGTTATGTGGTGAATTCACAGGTGTTCATTTTTATTATCACCCATTTTTACCCATTTATACTACATATAATCTTACATATGTATCACTTATTAAACATAAAAATGGAAAGTTACTTGTATTATGTGCAGACACACAAATATACACTCATTCTCACCTGGTAGATAACATGCTTATAAATGGAAAAAATAATGCCTCCCTCAGGAGATACTGAATGAATCAGAAAGGAAAGAAAACAATCAAGAGAGAGAGAAAAGGAAGAAAGCATAGAAGAAAAGGGTATGAGGAAAGAAAGACAGGGAAGAGGGAAAGGGGAAGGAAGAAAGAAAGGAGGAGGTGAAGGAGGAAAGAAGGAAGGAGGGAACATTCTTTACTCCTGGTTCATAACGATAATCACCTATACATTCTACTTGAAGTTTTACAGTTGTGCTTTTCATATGTAGGATTTACTCTACCTGGAATTGACTTTCGTGTATGGTATAAAGAAGAGAATCCAATTTTCCACCACAATGGGTAACTAATTGCCCCATTACCTTTTATTGAATAGTCTTTCCTTTGAAATGTTACTTCTATCATATATTATATTTCCATATATGTATCTCTTTCTGGACTCTTCATTCTGTACCATTGGTCTATCTGTTTATCTTTGCAGCTATACAAAATATTATTATAGCTTTAAAAAAAGTCTTGTTACTTGGCAAGACAAGTCCTTCCACTTCGTCTTTCAAGTTTACCCTTTTTCTGTTATTGACCCTTTCCATATAAAGTTTTGAATCATCTCGTCAAGTTCTACAGAAAACCCAGCTAAAACTTTTAATGTTATTCAAATTAACTTATATATTAACAGGAGGAAAACTGACACTGTCCAGATATTGGGTTACCCTATACATGAATATGGATACATTTTTAAGGTATTCTTCAAGGTTTTTCAACAAAAAAATTATCATTTTCTCCCTAAAGATCAAAATTTACCATTATTTAAAAAGTATTCTGCTACTATTAGACACTCAGACTGCTCTTGAAGCTTCATTACTGAAATTAAAAAATCTTTATGATTAAATATTTGTTGGAATTTCTGGGTATTTCCTTATGATCAAGTCTTAGAAGTTTGTCACTTATCTACCTAGGACATCTAGTTCGCCTGGTTCGTTAGCATGCAGTGCTGATAAAACCAAGGTTAAGGGTTTGAGTCCCCGTGTTGACCAGCCGCCAAAAATATAATAATAATAATAGTAAAACAAAAAATAATGTAAATCAGATCTCTAGCATAGTACCTGGAACATTCTAGAATAAATACTCAAAAAATTTGTGTTCTATTTATTAAAAATGCATTTTTACTTTAGAAAAATATTTTAAATTATCATATACCTGACGTCTTTCGCTCCTCATTACAATCCTGTATCACTAATAAGAACTAATGTTCATTCATGTTTACATGTTATAAAGGTGGAAAATCAAGACAAGAAAAGTGAAGTCTTTAATATGGCCTCTTAAATGCATTAACTTTCATTATCAGCAGACTAGTATTTCAAAGGGAGTCCAAGATTCATCACTACAGGACTCAGAATTCACTTACCTGGTATGTCCTAAAGATTCCCGCCATATTGGCAGCATCACAACTGGTTTAACAGCACACTCCAAAATAGCTAAAGCCAATGCAAATTCTCTGGGTTTGCTACACATCTGAACTGCCTTGATCCAATTTGCCCTGTATTTCAGAAGAAAGAAATTATTTCACTTGGCTGATCTTAAATTAAAAGCACAATAGTTATGATGTATGATGACTTCATCTTATAGTATGTGTTTCTAGGCTAATCAGATATACATGTACCACTAATAGAAGTTTCTACCTCACAAAATAGTAGATTTCAAACACGGGGAGGAATTCCAGAGGTCATTTCGTCCTCCAACTCCTTAAATCTTCTACAAAGTTCTGGAACTCTGTCTGGCCTCCACTTGATTCCAGAGATTAAGACTCTGCTTCCTAGAAATCTTCCCAACGGTAGTGGTATTGGTTCAGTAACTTAGAAGCACACTCACACCTCTAACTTCCTCACTGTCCACTGACCCAAACTGACTTCACTCATTAGTAGTAACATGTTAAAGTGCACACCTACAATAACTTATGCATATTTATAGCAATAAATTAACCTTAGTATCCTCTACCTGTGTGAAGCCCAATTGGGATGAAGAAAGGATGAAGGGATGTTGTTTTCTAGTTGAGTGATAGTCAGTCTCAGAGTAGATATGGTAAGAACTTTGGACCCATGGACAGAACCATTCCATTTGAACTCTCCTGCTGGAGTCAGACAGAACTTATGTGCAAGATGCCTTCTCTTGTCATGATCTTCTCTGTGCTGGTGCTTATTCAAAGCAAATGAATTGGTGGAGTATTGATTGTGGTAGACGCGATACTTCCCTTCTTGACCCAATTTAAAATAATTGTTGATATTTCCTTTCATGACCACTTCCTTTTTGGTGCTCAACCGTGAAATTTCACCTTGAGAGTTGACTACCAGTACCTACCAAGAAAATAAAGACTCCATTATTCATGTCAAAGATATAAATTTTGGCTGATCAACTGTCTTTAAAAAATGCCAAATAAGATACATTTTATGACAACTTTTGAAGTTTAAACGCTAAAGCTAATTGTTTACAATTAAACAAGATATGCCTGTAAAAAAAAAAAGAAAATTAACATTTACATTTATTAAGAACCTATTATATGTGAGACACTATTGAGTACTTTCATGTATTTCAAATTACACATGAAATTATATGTGTAAATCATTCACCTATTATTTCAAGTTTATAACATACATTTAAGGGAAAAAGGAGGGCATTATATGTACTATCCCCCAGAAAATATATTCCCCAAAATACCCTTTCTTCTGCTTCTTTTATCATTCCAGCTTTAATATAAGAGCCCTTGGATACTCTAAAACAGTGTTTTCAAACAGCAGATCCCAACATCTTCGTGGAATATGATATCAATAGCGGGTCTTATTCAGTGTTTAAAAAAAATGAAATGTAATACAATAGACTAGACTAGAAGAGAAAATATCAGAGTGCCTCCCACATAGTAAGGTAAAATACTATTTCAAGAAGCTTTTGAATGTGTATACCAGGTTGCTAAGAAAAAATGTGTACCCTCAGTAGAGGGTCAAAGTAGACTCAAAGAGAAACTTGAAAGCCACTGCTTTAAAACAATTGCTGCGATGTTAAGAACAGAACATTATATATTCTTGCAAATCTACCCTACAAATAATTCTCACATCTGTGAGACAGAGTTGTGGTCACTGTTCTGTCACCACAGCTAGTTGGGGGGCAGAGATACTGAGTTCTAGCTTCAATCCTGTTGTGCACAGTCAGAGCTGGAATGCTGTGTTGTCCTCAGCACTGTACTCTGCTGTCAAGGAGTAGGCCCTATCCTTTAGCTGCAGGCTTACCTGAAATGATCACAACTAGAAGTGAGCATTAAATCACCTACAGCTCCATAATAAAGCCCACAAATAGCCCACTCATTACCGCATGTGAAAAAGAACACTTTATCTCTCTATTTATTTAATTTTTTTGGTGGCTGGCCGGTATGGGGATCTGAACCCAGGCTTTATCTCTTTAAAATGATATACACAATAAAACTGATCATGTAGTAAGAAAGTATATCACCCATTTACAGCATTTCTATGCATGGACTGAAGTTTGGGCGTGCCACTATACTTATTAGAATATAAGCCTAATACTTTTTATCCTGTTACCCACTACACTCTTGGAAATAGAGAAAATACAATTCAAAAGTAGATCTAAAACTTTCTGCCCCTATTTTTAAGTTATGGTAATTAAAATTATTTCACATTCCAGACATTTTTATTTTAAACAGAAAGAACACACCTCCTTGCCCTCCTTAAATAATTTATTGGCTTCATGGGCTGCAGCTGCCACCTGCTGGCTCTTCATTTGACTAAGTTTGCTATCTGGATTCCGCAATCTGGTGATAATGCGAGTTGAGCCAGAAGCTCCTCTTCCAGCTCCAGGAGAGTCACTGATCTCCCCATTAGACTTCTCCGATTTGAAATCACCTATATCAAATGAAAAAGCCACAAAATAATTGCTGACAATAAATAAATAATTATAATAATAAATCCTTATTTATCCAAAACTCATATTTGGTATATATTTAAGATCCAGAAAGTAAACAGATAAAGCCCTTGAATAGCCAAAGCAAATATCATTAATTTTTAAGTGTTTTTATTTATTCCAAAGAAAATTTCAGAACTTTACTGAGTCATTTATTATTTTACAGAAAATTCAAACATGCCAGGTTATCTGTCTGAAAGCTCATCTACTAGGAAACAGGAGGGACTAACAAAAATTTATAAGTAACAAACATAGTATAAAGTACACACTAACAAAATGTTGCCTTATATATTCAATACAGATTTCTGTATTCAAAAAATAAAACCAATTTTAGAAAGATTTCCACTGAAATTCTCTTTAAATATCTCTTTTAGTTTTGAGCTTATAAACATACACGCCAAATGAATTTTTCCCTAGGGACCCTAAGCTGTGTATGTTTATTAATGTAAAAATCAACCAAATTAGTTTTTTTTTTTTTTTGTCCTTTTTTGTGACCGGCCACACTGCGCTCAGCCAGTGAGCGTACTGGCCATCCCTATATAGGATCTGAACCCGCGGCGGGAGCGCTAGCTGCGCTCCCAGCGCCGCACTCTCCCAAGTGCGCCACGGGGTCGGCCCAAATTAGTTTTTAATATAATAAAAACTTTTCAATGCTTTTTGGTGGCTGGTCAGTATGGGGATCTGAACCTTTAACCTTGGTCTTTTAATACCAGGTTCCGACCAACTGAGCTAACCAGCCAGATAGCAACTTAAATTTTTTTTTTTCCTTTTTGTCTTTTTTCGTGACTGGCAACAGATCGCAACCCTCAGTGTCGCGCCCGTACCGGACAGGGACCGGCAACGGGATCGCAACCCTCGG
>NW_007726354.1:680221-685436 GCF_000696425.1 Galeopterus variegatus | reverse complement strand
GCCGGTCTGTATGTGGGATCCGAACCCTCGGCGGGAGCGCCTCCACGCTCCCAAGTGGTGCACTGTAGCAGTGCGCCACCGGGCCGGCCCGCAACTTAAATTTTTAAAGAGATGGACTGAATTGCCCAGGAGAAATTTCTGCTTTATATACTCATGAATCTCACCTTGGCTGAAAAGTTCAATACATTCTAAAACTATTCCATCACTGTCCAATGAGATCTGATTTTTCTTTTTTTTTTGACCGGTAGGGGGATCGCAACGCTCGGCTCGGTGTGGTCTGCACCACGCTCAGCCAGTGAGTACACCAGCCATCCCTATATAGGATCAGAACCCACGGCCTCAGCGCCACCTGCTCTGGACTCTCCCAAGTGAGCCATGGGGCCGGCCCTGATTTTTCTTTTTTAATTTAAAGCTTTAAAAAATTAAGATGGTGAGGCACTGGCAAATGAAGGGACAGAAAATTTACTATATCATACAAAAGGACTTCAAAAAGTTCAAAGAAAAATGGAATTAAATGATAAAAATAAAAAATATAAACTCTATTTCTCAACATAAGCTCCATCAAGTTCAAGACACTTTTGTAAGCCATGATTCCAGCCATTTACTCCATCCCTAATGAACTGACAGTCCTGGGAGTTTAACTATGTCAATGCAGTCTTTTTTACATTATTAACCAAAAAAAAAAAAAAAAAAATGGGTGCCCTATATACAAGGTTAGGAAACCAAAAGAAGTCAGAAGGAGCCAAATCAGGACTGTAAGGTGGATGCTTAATGATTTCCCATCAAAACTCTCGCAAAACTGCTCTCGTCTGATGACCAGGAATGAGCATTGCCATGGTGGAGGAAGACTCTCTAGTGAAGTTTTCTTGGTGAAGATTTTTCTGCTAAAGCTTTGTTTAACTTTCTCAAAACACTCTCATAATAAGCAGATGTTTTTGTTCTTTGGCTCTCCAGAAAGTCAACAAGCAAAATACCTTGAGCATCCCCCCAAAACTGTTGCCAGGACCTTTGCTCTTGATCTTTTGTTTTTGTTTTGACTAGAGCACTTCCACCTCTTGGTAGCCACTGCTTTGACTGAGATTTGTCTTCAGCATCATACTGGTAAAGCCATGTTTCATCTCCTGTTACAATTCTTTGAAGAAACACATCAGAATCTTGACCCCATTTGTTCATAATTTCCATTGAAAGCTCTATTCTTGTCTGCAGCTGATCTGGGTACAAGTTTTGGTACCCACCAAGCAGAAAGTTTGCTCAACTCAAAATTTTCAGTCAGAATTATATAAGCTGAACCAACTGAGATGTCTATGGTTTTGGCTATTATTTCTGCTGTTAATAGCAGATCTTCTTCAATTAGGGCACAAACAAGATTAATTATTTCCTTGGAAATTGATGTGGAGGGTCTCCTGCTGCAGGCTTCATCTTCAACACACTACCATCCCTTCTTAAAACGAGTTATCCATTTGTAAACTGCTGATTTCTCTGGGGCATCGTCACCACAAACTTTTCATAAAGCATTAACGATTTCACCATTCTTCCAGCCAAGCTACACCCAAAATTTTGTGTTTATTCTTGCTTAAATTTTAGCAGAATTCATGTTGCTCTGAAAGGGGCTCTTTTCAAACTGATGTCTTATCCTTCTTAGTGCCTCACACTAGATCCTGTTCAGACATGTTGTAGCAAGTTAGTATGATTTTGGTCCAAAAAATTTTTGCAATCCATGCATAGTTTTTTCATAATACATATTTTCCATGAACTTTTTGAAGACCTCTAATATATTATAAAGATGGCATTCTAAGTAAGTAAAGAAAAAAATAGGATTGGGAAAACTGGCTATGCATTTTGGAAAAATAAAAGTTAAGACGATTTAGTAAACATTTGTTAATTTTATCTGTTCCACATCCCTTCTTGCCTTTAAGAAGATGCTTTCCCCCCACATTAATCATATAATTCTGCCAAGGCTGCAAACCAATTATCTTGCCAATTTGGGGTGAGCAACAGAGCACACCACTAGCTGGCCACAGTGACCGTCCCAGGACTGGCTACGTGGCCCAATCCGCTCAGCATCCTACTCCAATTTTTTCAATCTGGAGATGGAAAAAGGGTCTTTGATTTTTGTATTGGTGAACAGGAAGGGTGTAAATTAGGGGTTGTCTACTTTTACTCCCACAACATGGAGAAACTATCAATAACAGGAAACAATAAAGGCCATCACAGAGAAGAAGAGAAAATATGAGAGGAGAGAATTGAGAGAAAGACAGTGGTAATCCCATCTGGCTTCCTGGATCCAATAATGCACCTGAGGCTGTTGCCAACTCTGGACTTCCTAATTTTATGAGCCAATAATATTCACTTTTTTTCCTAAGCAAGTTTGATGAATTTCTGTCAAAACCAGTTAAGTTCTAAAAAGTCTAGTAGAGTATTTTAAGAATTTTGACTCCAAAATATGGCACTGATTAAATCAAGACAGAGTGGGGATACTGAGTGTCTTGCCATCCCAGGCTGGGCAGCTAGTCACCTTTGATGTGTGGTAGCAAAGCAGTTGGTTAGAATATCAATTTTCTCCTAGGTCTCAGATCATGAGTCTACCCATGACGGAGTTCTATGCCAAGAGGTTGCCCTGTGGTGGCTACTTCTTGGGACCATCTATAAAGTCCTATAATAAAGACTTTATAGACACGACTTGGTCTATGTTGGATTTCTTGAAAGCAGAAAGGGAATGGAACAGCACTTTTTAAAAGAAACCCCTCAATTTAGAGCCAACAATCCAATATTAGTTAGAGTCAATCCCTTGCCTTTAACTAAGTTTCTGGCAAATAAGGGAAAGGAGAAAATTCATTCCCAGGGGTAAGACCTGAAGGAGCAGAGAAAGGCAGTATGGCTGAGAATAGAGGTCCTTACTGAACACCCTCTGCCCAAAGGCCATATTCCTCCTATTAAAAAGGAGTGAATCACTGCAATGCAGCCTGGTGGAAGAATACAGATCTACCCCAGCCTCTGCAGCTAACTGTTAATGATGCCAGGAGGCAGAAACCTAGATAGACTCCATCACCTGAGGGTTAGGGCTATTGGCCTACTAAGCAGACAAACTGGGATTAAGAGGATTAACCTTCAGGAACCCTAACAAATTACTGAGCATTAGGAACTAGCTGTATGCCCAGAAATCTGTAAGGGATTGCTATTGCCAGAAAAAAACTCCAAACCTGCCAAATTAGGAAGTATGACTGTTCAATCCTGCATCAGTCCCCAGCAACCCATCCCCAATTGCAGCCAGCAGGAACTAGGATGCTAAAACAGAATGGCCTCCAGAAGGGGATCTTTTCATAAGCTTCTCACCTCTCATCCATAGCCATCTTCCCAGAAAACCAATGGCATCCAGATTTATCAAAGAACCCCCTCCACTATCGGGATAACGAGTGTTATAGGCAGTTAAATTCATAATTTGGCTCATGGATTGTGAGATCAAGATAAGCCACACTCAGACCTGTCAAAATCAATGCATAACACACAGAAATCCTAGATTTGGGTCTAGATAAAATTACAATTACCAGATGTAATTGTGGGAAAGAGGTTTTTGGAAAAGTTTTCAGTTGCAGGTGAGATCTTTGCATTATTTTCGGCAGAGGCATTTTTTAATTGTATGTATGAAAACAAATGTGAGTATACATGAATGTGCTGAGCTACCAAAGGGTGGAATTATGGATATTTACTGTATTCTATCTTTGCAGCATCCCTTTTTCTTTGGAAAACCACTCCTACCCCACTCCAATCATATACTTTTGCTGGAGGCATCAATCATAATACCGTGCCTGCCCTGGCCACAGGGGTGGGAACAATATGATGCAAGACAGTCCACTTAAATTCCTTCCTCAAGAACTTTTGATTTGCAGCAGGAGTAGGGCCCTTGCCTTTGGGCCACAGACCTTGGAAAGATATGAATACAAATTGCTGGTGCCATCTTCCCTGCCACTTGGAAAAAACCTGTCTATGTTAGAATGATGTTAACACACAAACATATGTAAATTCAAAAGGTGAGAGAAAGAGAGCAAGACAGAAAGAGTTTTAATATTTGGGGGTCCAGTTATGCCTGATGGTGGCTTGGACTTCCCAATTATATGAGCTAATTAAATTCTCTCTTCATTTAGCTAGTTTAAGCTAGTTTGGTCACTTGAAATTTTAAAAATACTAATTAAAACAGATCTCCACCTCATACCATATACAAAATTACATTCTAGATTGATTAAAAACAAAGTTATAGAAGTGTTAGGAGAAATTACTGTAAAATATATGTATATAAGACACAAAATCCATAGAAACCCTAAAGAAAAAGACTGATAAATTTAACTGTATATAAAATATAAACATTTCTGTATGACAACAGAGTTAAAAACAAGCAATTACTATATAAATATATGTATAAAATAAAGGATTCACAGTAAATTCAACAAAAAAAAGAAACTCAACCACATCAGTAAGCAGGGACATGCAACTTTTTAAATAAAAAAATTTTCACCACTGGCAATAATGTAAGAGGACTGATATTGAATTTAGGTGAAAGAACGGGGAAATAGATATGTACATAAACTATTGGTATAAATCCCTTTGGATGTACAATTAAGCAGTAGCCATCATTATTTTTAAAATGTACCTACCATTTGACCAGCAATTCCAATTACTGTTTCTGTAATGCCAGAAATACACGACAAGTACACAAAGATATATGTTGAGGATGTTAAAAAGCACCACTATTATAATAAAAAAAAACTGTTAACAGCCTAAATGTCCATTAATAGAGAAATAGCAAATGAATTATGTTTTATCCATATTGTGGAGTACCATGCAGCAGTTAAAAAAGTATAAATTCAATTTATAACATGAAAAGATTTCCTTTATGTGTTAGTGAAAAAAGCAAGATGTAGACCAAAACATGCAGAATGATCCCAATTATGTAAAAAAAAAAAAAAAAAAGAAAGAAAGAAAAACAACAAAAAACCCCCAAACCCCCCAAAACTTTGTAAACATACAGGGAGAAAGATCTTAAATGTTGCACACCAAACTGTTGATGGTGGTTACCTTTGGGGCAGGGGTATGAAAAGGGTCTTCTGTTTTTTTTCCTGTGTGCTTTTGTTAAACAATGAGTGCAAGTGCTACTTCTGCTTCAAAAAAAAAAAAAAAAAAAAAAAAAAAAAAAAAAAAAAAAAAAAAAAAAAAAAAAAAA